>NC_051214.1:36653958-36756458 GCF_015220715.1 Pygocentrus nattereri | reverse complement strand
ACTGACTTTTTTGGAGGGATTGTTAATTTTTTCCCCAATTATTATTTTCTGATTCCACCCACTAGCTAGGTTTTTCCATATCTCACAATGCTAGCAAGCTTGAAGTGTGAATGCTGGCGCTGCTTCCTCCAAGATGTGTGAAATCAGCCACAACATGTTTGGAGGAAAACGCTAACTGCCAATTGTGTTATGTCAGCTTACAGACACCAGTTTTGGCTACCATCACACTGAGAGATGAGAGGAAAGGGAGGGCCATTTGACCCACCCAGTATGGCCAAGTATGTTCTTTTTTTTGGACTCGGATGGCTGTGGTATCAATGGGGATTAAACTTGTGATCTCCCAATGATAAGGCCAATGCTTTAAACCAGACATCTGATAGTTAAAGGGATATATTCTTTACTCTAGATGTTTTACAGTGACTATTTCAGTAAAGATTTAACCTTAAAGCCTGTCTCTGGAGGATTATATTTCTGGAGGAGCCTGTTAACTGTCAAGCTGGTCAGCTTACTCTACTGAGGACAGAATATTGTTTAGTCAGTCCATAGAGAGCCTGTTAACATCCACAAGGAGGCATCAGCTGCATCAGTAACTAACACAAAATTTCAGTGATAGCTACGAGTGAAATTACGTAACTGTTTACATTGTCCTATAAAGCCGCGTCCATCATAGACATCTGTACAATAACAGTTACAACAGTAAAAGTATAAAGGTGGGACAATGGGTTCATTTTAGTGGAAGTGTTTATTCGATGTTTGTTCAATTTCCATTCTGAATAGCCACAAGGGAGCCTGCAGAATTTTCAGGATTTCCAGAGGATAAAAAAGTGACCCATACCATATGAGGGGGGGGGCATCTAGGAGCTAAGAAGCTCATGGAAATTGGCAGACCCACTACATATAGCTATATATATATATACATATATATATATATATATATATATATATATATATATATATATATATATATATATATATATATATATATATTATATATATATACAGAAACTGCTGATCTACTGGGATTTTCATGCACAACCATCTCTAGGGTTTACAGAGAATGGTCCAAAAAAGAGAAAATATCCAATGAGCGGCAGTTGTGTGGACGAAAATGCCTTGTTGTTGTGAGAGGTGGTAGAAAGGCAACAGTAACTCAAATAACCAACCAAAATCTCTGAGGAATGTTTCCAACACCTTGTTCAAAGTATGACTCGAAGTATTAAAGCAGTTCTGAAGGCAAAAGGGGGTCCAACATTTTACTAGCAAGGTGTACCTAATAAAGTGGCCAGTGAGACAAGCCTCAAGCCTCAGACACCCTCACCAACCCTGGGTTTGTCTGCACACACGCCTATGTGCAAGCTTAATATCAACTATTATATCATTGACCAACTGGCAATCATGTCCTCCTGTTCATGAAAAACAAGATTAGTACATTTACACTGGTCTTTGGTCTTTTGGTATTTTCTTCATTTCTTTCCTGTCTGGCTTCATGCAAGAAATTGTGCATTTCTGTCTGATTTCATTTCACACGCTAGTGTTAGCCTGCAAAGCAATTTCAGCACAGCTGATCCTGAGCCTCTGACATGTCTGAAAAAAACACAAGCTCACAGACACACAGATAAGTACAGCCCTGGCATGACAGGCCATTTTTTCCCCCAACACAAACACTCCAACCACATGAATCAGCAGATGAAAGGCATGCCAGAATCAGGGGGCATCGCTCACACGCAGCCATGCCGTATGCTAACAGGCACCATGCTCAAAAAAACAAAACAAGATTTTCCTAGATAATCGCAAAAGAGTTCCTTGGTGGTTGATTCTGTGAGTGTGTGTTTTGCGTGGGTGGAAGTCAGACCACAGGTGCTGAGAAGATCAAAGAACTGCAGAAATCTGACATGGATTTGGACTACAATTCTAAACATGTGATGTGTACTGCACAATTGGCCAATGCATCAAAGCTTTGACAAGAGAGTATGTCCAAGAGTAATAGCTCCTCTCAGGAAACAGTCAGTATTTGCTTACCCAACAGCTTGCAGGCATATACTGCGCACTAACTTGACCCATGAAAGTGCTTTACATTAGACTAATAGACAAATTCATAAAAATACACTACATGTCTAGGATGAAGATATTCTTTCAAATTAGTAGCTACTTTACAGTGCATCCATTCCTGATACAGGCTCTGCGTGAACACCAGTAATGAATGCTTTGGAGCACTTGTATACAAGTGGCATTTGTGTTAAAGAATGGCAAGTGAATGGCAAACACATCAGTGATGCTCTTGTGGTTGAATGGAATCAAATCCCATCCAGTGTTTCAACATCTAGTGCAGTGTTTCTCAAACAAATCCTCAGGGACTCCCAGACTGTCCACATTTTTCCTTCCAATGCACAGGGAAAGAGCAAACATGTGGACCATCTTGAGGCCTTGAGGACCCGTTTGAGATCCACCCACCCAGTGGAAACTGAGAATAGTAGCTTGTTCCTGCAGCAAAATGGGACCAACACCCTATCAAAACTCATTATTTAGGATGATAATTTAACAGTACTGGATACTTTTGGACATCGTGTACATCTTACTGAGAATCCTCATTGGGACAGAAGTTCTCTGTTTCTATTTTGTAGTATCTATAACAGCCTTTGTAAAGAACATGACCCCTCACACATTCTCAGGTGTGGATGGTCCTCTATGACAGAAAGCCACTCAGGAACACGAGAAGATCACTGCTGTTTTAAAAGTGTTGCTCTGTTTGAAGCACACTCTACAGAAACCTTGGACAAAAGGGTACGTAGGTCTCCATGCTTTTCTCCACTCTCCTTTTTTTCTCTTTCTTTTTTTGCCTCTGTTTGTCTCTCCTGCACTTTTCTCTTGTGGGTTGGGCTCAGGCAGTGAGTTCCAGCCTGCAGCTAAGTTTTTCATTTGGATCAAATTTCCCCGGCACAGATGCTGCAACAAAAAAGGACTCATGAAAAATAATGCACGCTCGCTCGCTTAGCAAAACACCAGCCTCAAGAATTCCAGTTTGGCCTTAAAGACCTAAACAGCTTTTGAAAAACAGTTTGGCTGAGAAATGCTGAGGCTCAGACGCAGACATGAAAAGGAATGCTCGAGAGCTGAGAGACATGAGACACCGTGTTTGTTTGGAGGCACAGTACTGTTAGTTCACCAAGGTCATAGCAGCTAGCTGATCAAACATGGAATGCATTCTCTTCATGTTTTTTCCCAACTTAATGCTGGTAAAGTATCTTATTTTTCCATCTAGCTTCCTGGTCCCAACATGTCTTTTGGTTTTGATATGGGCTAGGATAGTGTCATAATGAGATGGTATTACTGTAAAAAGATAGCAGAGTGCCTACATCTGTTCTTGGGACGTTTCGGAATAGAAGGCATTCACTAGTAAACCAAAACATCAGGCCTGCGTAATCTCTTCTCGTGGAGTAGTGTTTATTGTTTTTCCCCCCTCATGCTGACTAATTGGATGATCGTGAAAGATACAGGGACATGCAGTCAGGATGGAATGGTGCATGCGTGCCGAGGAAGCTGACGTCAACCAGATGATGGGCCACTTGCTGGCATGCACATGCTTGTATCGAGTGCTGCACAGATATAAGCTGACAGCCACTGGGGGTTTCAGGTGCACAATCAATCGGTCATTCAACCTCTGTTTCGTGCAACTGGCCAACATGAGGAACGACAGATCAGGTGTCATTTAATAATATACAACGTGTTCTGCTGTGTTTTCTTTGCATTCATCAGATGGCTTGAATATGGCAAATCAAATCATTTGGCCATATTACTCTAGGCTGGCAACACCCAAACAGAAACACAAGTGGTGAGCCACACTGTCTTTTATAATATTTATGCCATTTTAATATGTTATAAGTGAAAAATAAAGAATACTAAGGGTAAACATCTGTCACCCTGCCCCCCCATATATATATATATATATATGTATATATGTACACATGCAGTATCTCACAAAAATGAGGGGTGTACAATTTTCCAACACAATAATGACCCCAAACACACCTCCAAGATGACAACTGCCTTTTGCTGAAGGTAAAAGTGATGGACTGGCCAAGTATGTCAATAAACCCAATTGAGTACCTGTGGGGCATCCTCAAGCAGAAGGAGGAGGAGCACAATGTGTCTAACATCCACCAGCTCTGTGATGTCATCTTGGAGGAGTGGAAAAGGATTCCAGTAGCAGCCTGTGCAGCTCTGGTGAATTCCATGCCCAAGAGGGTTAAGGCAGTGCTAGATAATAATGGTGGTCACACAAAATGTTGACACTTTGAGCACAATTTGGACATGTTCACTGTGAGGTGTGCTCACTTGTGTTGCCAGCTATTTAGGCATTAATGGCTGTGTGTTGAGTTAGTAACAGTAAATCTATGCTGCTAAACAAGCTGTACATTGATTACTTTAAGATATATCCAAGTTTAATTTCTATAGTGTTGTCCCATTAAAAGATATAATAAAATATTGAAACCTTTTTTGTCCATTTTTATAGATAACACTATGCCAATCAGTGGCAGAAGCCACAGAAATAAGTCTGTTGGAGATTATATGATCATTTACTATGGTTTGAGGTGTGTAAAAAGTCATGCATGCAGTTTGCATAATAAAGGAGTACAAGTGGACTTGTTAGCTACAATTAGCATGTAGCTCCAGTAAAAAAATAAAGAAACAGAAATGTTTGGGTTGACTGGCTACATTTGGGCTAACATCAAACAGTGTATATCCCTATTTGTCAGGTGAGAAAAAAATTCCAGGCGTCATGATTTCCAACTATTTTATATCTAATGTTCTCTGTGTGAGCTACACCACTTTTGACAATGACATGCTTTCCTTTCCTGAACATTCTCCATCAGAAGTGGAGCTCAGCTAGCATGGAGTACAAGAGAGGAGCTGGGCCACTTAGCAGGAGACCTCTGGAAAACTTCAGCTATTAGCATGTATGCACACTATGATTTGTAGTGAGGGGAGAGGAGGGTAAGGTAAGAGAAAAGGGGAGGGGGGGGGGCACTGTGTATGCTCCAGACAGCTCCTTTCACGAGATCGGACTTTAAACCAGCCAATTAGTCGTCTCACACACAGGGTGCATTGCGCAGGTCGCACATTAATTTGAGAAATGAGCAGGAAAAGTGGAAGCCGGTGATGTGTAGAAAGAGGGAGGGGGAGAGGGGGGGAGAAGGGGCTTCTGCTTTAATTATAGCAAAACTAGATAACCCTGCTATCCGTAGATACAAGGGGTCCCTATCTTCTACCTTTCCTCCCCCATTCCCCTCTCTCCTCCGTTCATACACAAAATAGTGAACTGGCTCTTCTTTAGCTTTGACTGAGTCTCTTCCGGTCTGATGAGCAGATGCCTCATACTTTCAAAAATAAAGGTGCCAAAAGGGTTCTTTGGAACAATGCCATGTAAGAAGCACCTTTGGTCTCCTAAAGAACCTTTCAATGGATGATTTAAAGGAACACTCCAACATTTTCCCACCTTATCTCCGTCTACCGTATCTATGGCATATGGCATATTAAGTACAAATATACAAGGAGATTAAATATAAAATAATCTACTTGCATAAGGAAGAAGAAAGCCAAAGGAAAATAAGAGAGAAATCAGGAGGGAATGGGACCTGGTAGATCACCAAAATTGTCCTTATCTGATAAACAGTACTTAAAGCTTTCATCTTTGAGAGAAAGCAGAAAATCAAGCTCCACTCTTGCTTCAGATGTGGAATAATCCACAGGTGATTCTGTTCATTCTTCCACTGTGAGAAGACAACTCAACACGATGAGTCTTAAAGGATATACAGCTGTGTATCTAACTAAGAAGTTACTGGTCAAAATACTGGATTGACCACCCCAGAGTTCTGACCTCAACATTATCAAATGCTTTTTTTGGGTCATGAGAATCAGAAAATGTAACCAACTTGTAAGACTGAACTCTGGAAGTGTGGAAAAATGTCCCTGCAGATTTCTCTGAAAAATTGAAAGAAACACATTTCTTTGGACATTAACAAATACTGAAAAACAAAATATTATATTAGACATCATTTAGATGTCTGTATAATTTTCTGTTAATTATTTGTCTTCTGGTTTCTTTTTTTCCAGCACTGAAAAATGTACTGAAAAAAACAATAGAGGTTCTTCTTTAACTTCTTACGGCAGCTTTATTGTAACGTGGAGCAAGGAGGCAGACGCACATGCTGAGGTAAGCGAGATTTATTAAGGGCAAATCCGAAATCAGGGTCATAACAGTCCAAAGTCAGATGGCCAACACAGATGGATCAGGGGGCAGACATGACAGACAAACCAGAACAAGCAGAGCAGAACAGAACAGAACAGAACAAAACATCCAACACAGCAGATAACAGTTCAGACAAACAAAGACCAGCACTAGACTAATGAAAACACGGGGCTTAAATACAAGAGAGCTAACAAAGGTTCACAAGACACAGGTGGAAACACAGGTAAGAATAATCAGGGGAGGAGTCACCAAAACAAGGGGCCAGACTAGGAAACCAAAACACATGCACATGGAAGATCAAAACACAACACGAACACATGGACAGGACTGGGAGGGGCCAATTGTGACATTTATATTTATGGCTGCTCAGTCAGAATCAGTTTCAACAGTTGGTAAATTCTGCATATCTCCTTTTGACTGGACATTTGAAGATGCATTCCTTGTTTTTTCCCCACATTTCAGTGACTTAGGTTTTGAAAGGTACTGCATTAGTTACAACCATAGCTGTTTTTGCCTGTGTGTGTGTGTGTTTGTGTGTGTGTGTGTGTGTGATTGTGCATGTGTGTGTTTTTCTAGACATAATTAGTGCTAAATCTCCGACATGCTGTCACAGTTTGCCAAAACAAGAAAACCTCTCCCTGCTATACCTCCACATTAATGAGAGCAAACAATGCATGAAAAATTGAAGAAATGAGATGTGTGAAAATTTTTTAT
Source organism: Pygocentrus nattereri (assembly GCF_015220715.1). Classification (NCBI taxonomy): domain Eukaryota; kingdom Metazoa; phylum Chordata; class Actinopteri; order Characiformes; family Serrasalmidae; genus Pygocentrus; species Pygocentrus nattereri. Next base: position 36,749,497 of record NC_051214.1, on the reverse strand, counting down.
GCCTGCTGCCACCAATCTCACATATATACCTACTGTGCAAAAGTGAGACACCACTTCTTTGTTTTTTCAGTTTCCAGTTATACCAGTCATTAAGTACAAGTTATTCATTTTAGGGGAAACAAAAAAAGAAAAAAACATATTTAACAGAAAATTACACAAAAGCAGAGATTACGTATAATATTAAATCTATCAGTGTTTAATTAGTCTCCTATTTACTTTCATGCACTGTGTTTTATGCACTACTTTAACACTTTCATCCTTCCAATCTTAAAACTAACAAGTTACAACTGTGTACATAAAAGCTTTTTTTAAACTGATGTTCAAAAAATTAATTAAAATATCTAAAGAAAATGGGACTTAACAATCATGCAATGGCTGGTAAACCAGCAAACCTTCATTAAATAAACAATACTTAAAGTTTTCATCTTTGAGAAAGAGGAGAAAATCAAACTCCACTCTTGCTTCAGACCTGAAAAAATCCATAGGTCTGTCGTTTCTGTCCAGCTTTTCATTGTGAGAAGACTGAATGGGTCTGGGAGGACGTGTAGCTTCCATGGGAAACACAAATAACGTTTCTCCAAGACAAGAATGAGATCAGATGTAAAGACAAAAGTCTCCTGCTGCTCAGATATTTCTCTTTAAAAGGCCTCAGTAACCTCACATCTCCTCTTAAGCTTCAATAGAGATTTCAACCACATATTGTTATCAGATTCACTAAGCTAATGTGGCATCATCCTAGAATAAGATGCAGGAGGCAAATGCTCTTTAATAGAACAGGCAGGAAGGGAGAACTGACAGTCAGTGCTAACTGACACAGCTGGAAAGCTTCTAGTCATACATCTGTAGTCCGTGGTAAAGAGTAAGCCCCACACAGAATAGCACAAGTGACACTTGAACACATCTTAGAGCTAACAACAACTTATTTACGACAAATGTCACTCCTACCATGAGCATGGCACTTCCTGAGAGCCTCCATGCATGGCTGCACTGCATGGCCATGCCTCCCATGGCAGCATGAGCCAGTAGCAGGATGCTCTACTAACATTTATCTTTTCTTGAAATTTAAACTCTCCATTATGTCTCATGTATCACATGTCTCCTGTTTGTCTAACGTTATTTCTACTAAGGAATTTTAGGAGAATCTCCATTAAGTCACCTGAGCCATAAAAGAACATAAAAGAACATAAAAGAACCAATGAATAGGCAATAAGTGCTTGTGTGTGTGTTTGTGTGTATTGAGGCTTCTATGTAATTTTCTGTTAAATATACGTTCCCTGCTTTTTCCAGTAGCTGAATAATAAATAACTTCTACTTAGTGGACGATTTAACTGGAAATTAAGTTAATAAAATGGTGGTCGCTTTTGCACAGTATTATATCAATTATACACAGACATACATGCTGCACACAAATAAACACAAACGTCACAAGCTTTGGCTCAGGTCAGCAGAGCCTACACTGAGGAAGAAGCAGGGGAAAGTTTACACTGAGGGAGAAAGTAGCATGAGACCCACTAGAATCAATCTAATCAATGCTCCAGACCAAAATGGCTCTCCTGCAGTGGAAAGTAAAAGAATTATAGATTGTTCAATTATGTTGTCAGATAAGGGAGCGGAGATAACAAATAACCTGGGAGCATAACTGCTGGAAAATGTTAGCTGGATAATACATGTACTAATTAAAGTGGATGCAGCCATTATCATCTGTATGACTCTCACGACAAACATAGCACTAGACAGAGCACAAAAAACAGCTTTTGTGTTAGAGACTCTGAGCAGGACCTTCAGGCAAGTATTCATATTTAACCACCATGTAGAAAAAGAAGAAAGCTGACAAAGAGGCAAAGAGGCTCATTTTATTGGACACTGTCATATGATTGACTGGAAATAGTGTCTTCCAGGAACAGATTTAGTCTGGAGTATATTCACAGTGGTATAGCCATATGTTCGAGGGTCTATCCTAGCTTAATCTCAGGACCACTATGGGCCAATTCAGTTGTATAATACTGATCACTCACTGTCAGTCAGAAGCTGAAATTAGGTCAGCCATAGTGGAATAAGTACAGGCAGAACAGTGCCTTGCTGCTAAGCTTTCTCTGCTGTAAGCTATGGTTATAAGTAAAAGCCCACACTGGGACGAAGCAAGGCCTAAAGGAGAGAACTGCTAGGTTACGGGTGATTGGCATTGATGGTTTCAGTCAATAAAGGTAATAACAGTTTCCTCTGTGGGTTAGTTCTCCAGCAGCAAGCAACAGCATCCAGTGCACTCTTATCAGACCATGGGCTCAGCAGGAAGTAGCAGAAAGCCAGGCTTATCTGTGTTTTGGTCTGGGCCCTTTGAGGATGTGAGGGGGGTTGTGGTTGGAGGTGATGGGCGGCTTTAGTTTTAGGTCATGCTGTTTTGAGAGGGGAGGGGAGGCTGAGAAACATGACCCAGGAGAATGAGGGTACTAATGCAGTCAGGGTGGAGGTATTTTGAGGGGAAGAAAGTGTTTGCAAAAGAGAACTTGTGCTAATCCTGTAGAGGCAACTGGGCTCTAACCTACATCTAGTTCTGGACAACTTATTATCTACACAAATATACTGGTATCGGTGGCATACAAACAAGTTTAGTAGTATTGAAATAAACTGCAGATATTAAGTTAACTAAGTAGTTAACTACATCAAATTAGAACAGTTAAAAATATATAAAAATGAAATCAATTTCTTGTCTGGAATGTGATACATGTAGATTCTATTTGATATAATTTTAAGAGAATCAGAACAGTCGAATCAAAGCAAGCTATGTCAGGTTTTTAAGACATTCATTTAGCATACGGTACCAACTTTATTAATGCAAACTTACAACCCCAATTCCAAAAAAGTTAAGATGCTGTTTAAAATGTAAAAAATGTACATAAAAAAACAGAATGCAATGCTATGGACACAGATATTGTATTCACAATAGAACATAGAACACTTATCAGTGAGACATTATAAAGTGAGAAATTTTCCCATTTCATAGAAAACATTAACTCATTTAAAACTTGACGGCAGCAATGCTTCTCAAAAAAGTTGGGACAGGGCCATGTCTACCATTTTGTAGCATCCCCACTTCTTTTACCAACAGTCAGTAAATGTCTAGGCAGTAAGGAGACCAATGCTGGAGTTTTGGGAAAGGAATGTATTCCCATTCTTGTCTGATGTAGGATTCTAGCTGCTCAAAAGTCCTGGGTCTTCGTTGTCGCATTTTTCCATTTCATAAAGTGCAAAATGTTTTCTATCGGTGAAAGGTCTGGACTTTGTTCAGCATCTTTTTTTGCAAAGTTGTGATGGATGCACTATGTGATTTAGCATTGTCTTGCTAAAATATGCAAGTCTTTCCCTTAAAAAGACGCTGATGTGCAAGACACCTATGCCATGTGCGCCAGTGCTCCCCCATACCATCACAGATGCTGGCTTGTGAACTGGAAGCTAATACAAGCTGGGAGCTCTTCAGCCTGGAGGATGCAGTATATTATTGCCCCTGTCCCAACTTTTTGGAGATGCGTTGCTGCCATGCAGCTCTAAATGAGTTAATGTTCAACATCTGATATGTGTTCTATGTTCTATTGTGCATAAAATATGGGTCTAAGAGATTTGCAAATCATTGCACTTCTGTTTTTATTTACATTTATTTACATTTTACACAGCGTCCCAACTTTTTTGGAATTGGGTTTGTAAATATCATCCAATACTGTGCAATAGCATGTCTAGGGGTTCAGCAGTCTAGGGTGGCAAAAGAAGTCTGGTAGTCTGGGGTGGCATTGGGCAACACAGAAATTAGATTGGCTGCCATGAGGACCAGTAAAGCTGGTAGTTGATTGGTTGTTAGGTTGTCCATCTTGGATAGTCTCTGTATTCGGGATTCTGTGGTTGTATTCTCCTGCCAATTCCTCATTTCAATTTTCTGAGTGTTTAGCTTTAAACAATCTGACTTAAAAGCAATGCATCACAGTCTGAAAAGTAGAACATTTCCTCACTGCTGTGTTTACATGAATGAAAATTACACTTTAGAAATATATGGATGACCCAAAGTCAAAGGTGAAGTGAACTCAGAAGCTTAGTTCAGAATCTGTTTTCTGTGTCAAGGTGAGAGGTCAGCATGCAAAATCTTCTCTTGTGTGCTGTGAATAATGAGTAGGCCAGAAACACCATGCGCATAAGACAATAAAGACTGGTTAACTGAGCTTTGATGTCAGTAGCCCTCAGATTCACACGCACTACAAACATCTTCTCACATCCATTCGTCACGCTCGGTGGTAGGAGAGAACCCAGGGGCCAGAGAACTGCAGTGCAGCTAGTCATGATAATGTATATACCTGTGCTGTTTATACATAAATGTGGAAATAGCATAAACTAGTGAGACAAACTGTGCACAAATTTGGATGACAACCCTGAGAAAGCTCTGGAAAACATACATTAAATTAAATGGCATACAATGTTCAAAGGCTGAATGTGGTCATAGAAAGGACACATTCTAAAGCTGTAAAGCAACTAAAGAAAGCAAATCGGGGGGAAGTTTTGTTCACAACTGATGTTTTACCATGTCTATAAAACAACGTTTAGGGGGTTGTAGGCTGGGCTCTTTGCCACACCCAGGAGGTTAAATTTCAACCAGAATCATGGATTGACATTTCTGGCATTTGGCAGATGCTCTTATCCAAAGTGACTTACAATTTGATCAATTTACACAGGTAGGTGAAGGTTGCACTAGAAGTCTTGCCCAAGGACTCATATTGGTAGTGTAGGGTGCTTATCCAAGTAGGGGATTGAGTTTGAGTGTTACATGCTACCATATACCACCCAAATATGCCAATTAAATATGCTCCTCCGTGGTTAGAAGTTACAATACATTCTTACATTCTTTACCATATACCTTCACATTTCATATAATTTGGAATCCTCTATACATGTAGGCATTATTTTTATGCATATTTGGCAGAATAGCAGAGGATCCTGACATGTGGTCTTTAGCAACCCCACATAGTAGATATGCTTTGTGCAAGTGCTTAAACAAAGCTCATCACAGGAGATCAATTTAAAGGGATCATATCAAAGAAAATCAAATTTTCCATGTTTCACATTGTTCATACAGTCTCATACATTATTCAGTGACACATTCTAGGCCGCTTATCCTCCTGGATCATGGGGGTTGCTGGAGTCTATCCCAGAGCTCAGTGGGTGCCGAAACACACTGGACAGGTCACCAATCCATCACAGACCAGCTAAACAAATAATCTCTATAATATTAATGTCATCTACAAAACCTAGGTTTAAATTAGTACTGAATCCATGCCATGCATTGTCATAAATAATCTACTTGCTGCTCTTTTACAGAGCTGTATGTGAGTCTTTGTGTCAGTGCCAGAAAGAGTCATAAAAGAACTTCATCTGTGGTCTCCTGCATCATTTAAAGCAGACCTGTTACTCAAATATATAGATATTTTACTCATATACACTCACCGGCCACTTTATTAGGTACATATTAGGTACCTTGCTAGTAAAAGGTTGGACCCCCTTTTGCCTTCAGAACTGCCTTAATTCTTCATGGCATACTTTCAACAAGGTGTTGGAAACATTCCTCAGAGATTTTGTTTATTTATTAGAGTTACTGTTGCCTTTCTATCATCTCAAACCAGTCTGCCCATTCTCTACTGACCTCTCACATCAACAAGGCATTTTTGTCCACACAACTGCCGCTCACTGGATATTTTCTTTTTTTCACACCATTCTCTGTAAACCCTAGAGATGGTTGCGTGTGAAAATCCCAGTAGATCAGCAGTTTCTGAAATACTCATACCAGCCCATCTGGCACCAACAACCATGCCACGTTCAAAGTCACTTAAATCACCTTTCTTCTCCATTCTGATGCTCAGTTTGCAGTTCAGCAAGTTGTCTTGACCACCTCTATACGCCTAAATGCATTGAGTTGCGGCCATGTGATTGGCTGATTAGCTATTTGTGTTAACAAGTTGTACCTAATAAAGTAGCCAGTGAGTGTATATAGATAGAGAGAGAGAGAAGGCACAGGGCAGGATTGCTGGGAACCCATTTAAAATTGCCTTACAATTCTAATGGATCAAGAGCAGACTGTACTAAACACATTGCAAAGCATCTTGGACTAAGGTACTCAGCCACTCCCATGGTTTGTTGGATTACCTCTAAATACAAATTCAGAGTAAGGAGAGGGCTTTTGAGAACTAATCCCGAACACAGAGCAACTGTTTTACATTCAGTTCACCCTCTTCCAATTTCTGCTTAAGAGGAAACAACTGCGTTGCACGAATAATTACAGCTCCAAACACCTTTTTAATTTTTCAAATCAAAGCCAAATTGCAAGAAGCTTATTAATGGCATTGACAGGTTTGGACGCTTGCTGAGCATATCTACGTGAACGTGCCAGTTCCTGGTTCTAGAGGCAACGGCATAAGGTTTGGCTTGCAAATCCAGCACACAGAGATCTGTTTGGGTTTTAGTCAATGCTACAGACAGCCTTACAGACATCCTCATACCAGACTGCCATCTGTGTGTGCGTGGAGCAGCTAGGTAGACACATGCTTTCTGCAGTATGAGTGTCAATAATCTGCTTTGCTTGTTATTTGCTGTCAGTCTGATAGTCTTCTGAGACAACACAGAGAGTGGGGGAATAAAGCCACAGCAGAAATGCAGTCAATGTGGGTGGGAGGGGTAGGAGGGCACCCAGCTGAGGGATGAACTCCTGTAGACACTGCCAAATCAGCTTAGTTCACATCTTTAACAAGTTGCACATGTGCGCATATCAAAGGCTTCCTTTACATTCATGCATGAATGCAGTCGGGTAATCAAGTTAGATGGTGGCATTAGAAACACTACACTGTCAATAGCTGTCTCTGCTGAAGTACACTGTTGGTGTTCAGTACCTTGGAAGGCTTGCTACTTAGTCCATTCACTTAAACCTATCTCAACCTTCTAAGCAACCTGACTGTGTTGGTGTAATTGTTTTTTTGGAACAAAAGTTGATGGAATACTGTTTGCTTGTTGGCTGAGGACATTCCTTTACCCATCATCAAAAGTGGGGATAAAGATTTGGGAAAACTGACCAATATCTGGCTGTCATATATGTCAAATATTAGATGGATTGGTACAATCAGGCCTGGATAGGATCATCATTAAGTCCAGGAATGTAGATCCAACCTAGTCAGCACACAGAAACATACACATTCGTAATGTACGAAAGCTTATATTTTCAATACTACAAACAAAGTTTGTTGCAGATATGTATAAAATGGTTTGCACCTTCCCAGGTTTCAAAGAATTAGAAAATTTTAGCTTGATAAACACAGCTGTTTGTTGTTGTAAAATGATTAAGAAAGCTGCAACATATCAAAAATGAGGTTATAATAAAATTATCCTCCAAAATAAAGATTAATAGTGAATATTGATTGATGAAATTAGAATCAAACAGAAATTTTACAGTATTATTGAATTGTACATTTAATATGTTGCAGAAGTTATTAATGAAACAAGCCATAGTTTCCATTCTATATGATATTTTAAATACTTGAATATGTTCAGTTAAAGCTCTGGAAGAACAGAAGCCAATCAAGTCTGCATGCAGAAAAGACTTAACATGTGATTAAAGACCATGGTTGGGTTCTGTTTCAGTCAAATGAGCTGTAAGGACATGCATATGCTAGCAAGAAGAATCAGGGCTATTTTGTATTTTTGTTTTTACTCTGAAATAAAATACCTGCTATCACACCACTCATCATGATATCAATAACTAAACTAAAACTATTACTTTTCAGAAAATAAAAACAAAAATAGTACTATTAATGCTAACTCTTAATTAATTAAAACGAATTTAAACTAAAAATCAAAATGAAAAAAAAAAAGTAGAAATAAAAAAGTAATGAACATTTTAAAACTATAATAACCCTGGGTTGGTGGGAATTTTTGTCTGAGATGCGCTTCTGTTGCTGTTTTAGTTATTTTGAACACACTTTCTTTTCAGCCCCACGTTTCTTTCCTTTTCTTAATTCTTATCCACTTTGAGAATATGCTGTAGGCTAGATGACTGAGCTGGCTAACTCACCATCTAGTACTGTAGGTCTCTCATCTGAAAAACATGCCCATTTTGAATTTGGTGCCAACATGTTCTAAAAAGTAGTGGGCATGTTTACCACTGTGTTTCATCACCTCTTCTTTTAACAACACTCTGTAAGGGTTTGGGAACTGAGGAGACCAGTTGCTGTAGTTTTGAAAGTGATATATTTTCCCATTCTTGTTTTGTAAAGGATTTCAGCTGCTTATCGGTTTTGGGGTTCATTTGTCATAATTTTCATTTCATAATGTGCCAAATGTGCCCTGCGATGGACTGGCGACCTGTCCAGGGTGCATCCTGCCTTCCGCCCGAAGACTGCTGGGATAGGCTCCAGCACCCCCCGTGACCCTGACGGAGAAGCAGCTTAGATAATGGATGGATGGAGGGATAATGTGCCAAATGTTTTCAGGGGTTGACAAGTCTGGACTGCATGGAGGCCAGTTTAGCACCCAGACTCTTTTAATATGGAGCAATGCTGTTGTAATGCATGTAGCATGTGTTTGACATTGTCTTGCTGAAATAATCAAGACCTTTTCTGAAAAAAAGCCTTCATCTGGATGGCAGCATATGCTGCCAAAACACATATATATTGTTCAGCATTAATGTTGCCTTCATAGATGTGCATGTCACCCACGCCAAATGCACTAATGCACCCCATTACTATCATGAATACTGGCTTTGAACTGTGCACCGATAACAAGCTGAGTGGTTTTTAGGACACAGTGTCCATAATTTACAAATGGTTGATTTGTAAATCAACATCCATAATTTAAAAAAAGAATTTCAAATGTTGATTTATTAGACCGCAGGACACTTTTCCCTTTCCCCACAGCCCATTTTAAATGATCTCAGGCCCAGAGAAGGTGGCAGGATTTCTGGTTTCTTGCTTTAGTGGATGCAGCGACAAACTTTTTTTCACAGACAGTGGTTTACAGAAGTGTTACTGAGTCTATGCAGTGATTTCCACTACAGAATCATACCATTTTTAATGCAGTTGCACCTGGGAGCCCAAAGATCATTGTCAGTAAATACTGGTTTTTGGCCTTGTCCGTTGCATACAGAGATTTCTCCAGATTCTCTGGGATGATCTTTTTATACCCAGTCATGTTACTGAGCTGTTGCCAATTAACCACTATGTGTTTAGCATTTCTCAACATTACCAGCCTTTTGTTGCCCTGTCCCAACTTTTTTGGAATGTTTTGTTGGCATCAAATTCAAAATGGGCAAATATTTTTCAAAAACAGGAAAAAATCTCACCTTCAACATTTAATATGTTGTCTTTATACTATTTACAATAATATATAGGGTTTAAATGCACATCATTAAATGCACCTGCACATCATTGCATTTTGTTTTTATTTACATTTTGCACAGTGTCCAGTTCCATTTTTTGGAAATGGTGTTTTTAGATGAAGTAAATGGCCCAAAATGCAGGCTATTAAGCATGCATTATGTAAGAACCTGTTTTCCTTGCTGAAAAAGACCATTAGATCTATTAGGTTTAAAATCTGATGGTTTAGCTTTCTGTTGAGAATGGGCTTAATGTTACCATTAGAGACCACTCAGTTCCAGTAGGACATCCTATAGATTCCATTAGGAAACCATCAAATGCACCTAGAATCTGTCCCAGGACAGCTGTTAAACCATGAGAATCTTTTACACTGTGATACGAACCCATCTGGAAAACACAAAATGTAATTAGTAACTACTGGACACCATCAGGAACCAACAGAAACGTTTAATGATTTGTATGAGCAAAGTTTGTTTAATCTGAAGGCAACTAGTTGTGTTGTCCTCTTGAAAAGTCATTTTATAGTGGATCCTATCTGGTGGAACCAGCTGTTACCTGAAAATGAAATAACATTTCTTAACCTATATAACTGGTCAAGGAGTTTTAGTTGGTTTATGGCTAATCATGTACATCCCTAAAAATATCCATAATATTCTCCAATCTATGCTGTTATGGAAGTGAGCATGGGTAAGATATGGTTGGGTTTATTAATCATGTTAGCAAAGATCCATTGTTATCCAGCATGTGGCTCTAGACATTTCCATGTCCTGTGCATCACATGAAGACATTTAATGAGCATTTTAAGCCCATTTGAAAAAAAGAAAAAAAAAAGTCAAACACTGACAGTCGCCTTCATCATAATTAGCTGTAGCAGCACCCTTAGCTTCCTGCGCTAATCAAGCAGCAGAGCAGCCAATGGACTGACTTTTAAATCACAGCTGAGCCACAGAGCCTGCACAACCTCCAGATCAGTGGAGAGAAGAGACACATAATGGGCCTTGTCACGGTTGATATGCAGTGTGAACATATGGCCAAAAAGCATCAGCTCCAAAATGAATGTGAGCAGAAAGCTGACCTGCTGGTCATAGCAGCAAAGCCCCTCAGAGCATTTATAGCAATCTTGCAAATAGTGCGCCACTGAAAGGTGCAGACATAAACAGCTCTTTGCTTTATCATAGCAAATAGGTCATTCATAATAGCATACAACATTTATGACCAGCTTTGTGGATGAGCAAAAAGGAAAGAAACGGTGAGAGGCACTCATAAAGGGCCTTTTCAGCCATTTGAACTGCAACACACATCCAAGGAAAGAATGGGGGAATGAATAATCAAAGCCATATATCATGGCAGCCCTCCAGAAAGTGACTTTTCCTTCTGTAGATTAACATATGTGGTAAATGAGAGCACTGGAAAGCACTTACATCCCTACAGAATACTCTCCTCCCCTACAATCCACACACACAGAACACAGCTTAAGCCAAAGCTTGCACACCCTGATTATGTTTAAGTGCCTTTTTAGGTCATTTCCTTCGTGGGTTAAAATCTGGGAATTTTTCACAGATATGAACATGTAATTACATATTTAACTTAGCATTTTACATTTACTTAGTATCTTTACATTTAGTCAGACATCCTAGAATGAGCTTTTGACATTTTGGCTGCCCTCTGACTTTACACCTTTCCTAAAATGGTGCAGTTTTGCTAACCTTAGACATGACTTACTGCAAGCTTAATTATTTTACAAGTGTGTGGCTTGCTTGAAAAAGGTACAAGGTTTTTACAATGTACAAAGATTTTATTCCTGCAGTCACTGAAAGCTAAGAGGCCATTGGAGTGGAACAGCTGCACTGATATGCTTGAGCGTATGGCTGTTTGAATGCATGGCTGAATGGCTGCACAGGGAGAGGGGCTTAACTCATCCACCACAGGGGGATCTGCTTGACCAATCAAAGTGGCCCCTCAAGACGGCGCGAGATTTGATTTTTTTCCCCTTCCCAGGAAAACTATCCCTGCTGGTTAAGGAGAGGAAAAAAACATGGACTGAAGTGTCAGATAACATGCACACACAAAAACCAATGCAGAATGCAGCACGACTGTCAACTTTGCACTCCACCAACTGTTCCTTGACACTCAAGCAATACAAAAAAAAAAAAAAAAAGAGACATATGTTATCAGTTCCAGCTGATTTATTTGCCAAGATACAGACTTCAGCATGACGACATGTAACGCATTTCCTTTGCTACAAAACGCAGATGGTCCATTTCAAGAGTATATTGCACAAAATAATGAAAAACAAAATGTGCCATTAAGATGATAGAAATTAAACAAAAGCCAACAAAAAAAATCATTCTTGTTTCACACCTGCTATTTGGGACCCATTCACACTGATATACATAAACTCCTAGCTTTACTATATTACACAACATATACAATCTTGAATCTAGTACCAGCAATGAGGTCTATAATTCCCCAATTCCATTGTACATCTCTATAGAAACGCATGGTCAGATCTACAACTGTACACAGTCTAGACTGAAATAATAACAAGGCATTTAGATGCAAGATGATCTCATGTTTAACCCTTGCATGCTTGAACCAATGAAACCGGGTAGAAGTGCCTGAAGAAACCTCACTGTGAGCACAGTAAGAACATTCCCTTTAACTGTACAAAAATAAGCCAGAAAATATTTCACTTTTTTTTAAAAAGATGAGGTATGTTGGTTATGTATCAAAAAATGCTTCCTGCCATACCTGTGTTCTACAACAGTTTGTCTGCTTTTTTTTTTTTTATCTCCACACCTGAAGGGAAAAGGAACCGGTTAGAAAACAAACAGTTGGAGTACAGAAATCACATAAAACCTCGGAGAAAAAGTTACATCCTGAACAGTGTTTCAGATTTTGCCTCCATTTTCAGATCAGCAACCGCGTTTCAGCTCCCTGTAGAGAAGATGTGGTGGGACGTGAATGCATAGTTCAGGTTTTACACTTTGCCGTCCACCTCATGTTTAGCAGTTTCACTGCGGCCCCTCACAGAAAGAAAAAATAATACACCCATAAAACCCTGTCATGGCGACAAATGTCACTTTTTTGCGATGAAACCTTCCTCAAAACGCTTGTGGTTTCGGTTCCTCTCTCGACACCGACAGAGGACGAGGCCAAAGAGGCGAGTCTTTAAAAAAAACCTGAAGATGCGAGTCGTTTTGCCGGCTAGCGGAGTGAGTTAGCCTAGCCTAGCCTAGCTAGCTATGCTTAGCAAGTGAACACCAAGTCAGAAAAGTTCGCCTCCAGCCAGTCGCCGGCTATCATCTCGCTCAGCTCTGGGGTGCAGTAGTCCGGGAACTCGAAGTGGGAGCCGAGGCTGCCCTCACTGAACGAGTCCAAATCCTTATCCACCAGCGAAAGGCAAAGGTTTCCCGAGCCGCTGCCAAGCTCCGCTCCGTGGGTGCCAGCGGCCAAGTTCAAACTGAAGTCGACCAGCAGGTCGTCCGCGTCGTCGCCCGAACTAGACGAGGTGGAGAAGGAGCGGAAAGAGGAGGCTGGAGAAGCCGAGGAGGATGAAGAAGAGGAAGAGGCGGGGAGATAGTGAGACGAGCTCTGCTTCGTGATGTTCTTGAAACTGTAGAAAAGTCTGCCGCCGTGTCTCGACTCCTCGTACATGCTCGCACCCTCCGGCTCCGCGGCGGAGGTCAGCGTGGGACTCGCCGGCACTTTGGCCACGCCGTACGGCCTCAGCCTCTGCTGCTCGTGCTCGTCCTCTTCCTCCTCCACTTTAATCCGAGCGGGCAGCTCATCATCGTAGTCGTCGTCCTCATCGTCGTCGTCGTCATCTTCATCATCGTCTTCGTCGTCCGTGAGCTCCCTCTTAACGGACTTGGTCACTTTTAAGTTCGTGAATACGTAGTTGTACCTCACGTCTTGGTGATGAGAGGGCTTCGGGGTGGCGGTGACTCCGATGCCGGGCTTGCTGGGCTTAACTTTCGTGCACTTCTTTGCCGGTGCTTTGACCGCCGGTTTGCTGCCACTCTTCTCTGGCGAGAGCCCGGTCGGCTTTGAAGAGTTGTCAAGCTTTGGCTTCTTCTTGGGTCTGTACTTGTAGTCGGGGTAATCGGCCATGTGCTGCAGCCGTAACCGCTCGGCTTCCCTGATGAACGGGATCTTCTCGCTGTCCTTCAGCATTTTCCACCGTTTTCCCAGCCGTTTGGAGATTTCAGCATTGTGCATGTCCGGTGACTGCTCCATGATCTTTCTCCTCTCGATCTTGGACCACACCATGAACGCGTTCATTGGTCTCTTAATGTGGCCGCTCGCCGTCTTGCACCAGTCTGGCTTCGGAGGAACCGGGCTGCACGCCGTTAGCTCTGCCTCCTCGGTGTCCGTAGCCTCCCGGGACATGCTGCTCTCCGTCTGCTGCACCATGCTCCGTTTCACAGTTTCCGTTAAGTTCAACTTTACTTTCGCTGTGCTCGCAGTGATTTTGTTGTGTTTCTGTTCTTTTCCTCCCTACAGCCTTAAAGCTCAGTCAAAACCTCTGCAAAGTTCCTGGCTGCCTTCTTAACTACTTCTCGGGGCTTTTTTCATACAGGCTACGTCACTTATAATTATCCAATCAGGCACCGCCGCTCCGCCCAGAACGCTTCAGACATTCCTTCGCGTTTATTCCAAATAGTTGATTGGTGGTTGGCGTTTGGGGGCGGGGCCTCTACTGTCTGGTCTGGAGTCGGCGTGCAAGACACGCAGAGACACAACTACACGAACGCTGTCATGTGAAGGAGGTAGATACCAGTCCATTACACAAAAATGATCAGGTTAAGAGTTTCAAATGGACAAAAGTTCCACGCGCCTGTGTTGAATTAATACTCCATACGCCTTGTGTTCGCCTATTTGAGAAAGTTTTCCTTAAACTCAGTGTGATTAAAAAGCTGACGATGGCGCTTGAGCACAATGTCTGGCCACTGCAAAGTGTATGTTCATCTGTAATAACCCAATACTGTCCTTTACTTTATCCCACACAAACAAATGTGCGCTGCCTCTTAGAAGTATAGATTACCAATGGCACAGCTTCATGTTAGGCGCGGGACCTCAGAACACCGATGGTCCTTAATTTGAACGCAACATTCAGTTTACACATTTATGCAAACAGGTTTCGCGTTCTGCTTCAGTGTTTATAGTGTTGGAGAGGGAAGGCAGGGAGAGTTTGCTGTGTCAAGGAGTACAGCAGTCTCTCTCTCCTTGCAGGCCACCCCAGCATCAGCGCTGGCTGCCTGCCAGACTTCCACTGATAAGCAGCTTCTCTCTGCTCTCTCTCTCTCTGTCCCCTAGAGGGCAATCATTTACTCCTTTGAGTTTGCACTGCCCAGCCCCCGCCGCTACAGCACTGCCTCTCCCCCTCCTGCTTCAATCTCATGTGGTGACACATTAGAAATGCAGCGAGAGGATCCTGCCCTGCCTCTCCCCCGCTCACCCCCCGGGCAGAGCACGGGCACTTTTGCACCGAGATATTGAGATATAGCTTCAGATTAATTTCCACCGGCAGCGACCCACTGCGAACGGCCCACGTCGCCACTCACTGCTGAGGTGGCTAAAGATCAGCTGCTTCTGGTGGGCCGCCTACAAGGCTCAAGTGTGATTTGAACAAGCTATACTCATACATTTGGCTAGCACTCGTCCCATGGCTTCTGGCTTGTCTGGGTGGATTGGCATTACATGGTCTCAGTTCCCTGATTGTGTTATTATTATTTTACTGAAACCATGAGACTGTAATGTAGAAATGAGTAATACTAACAAGTGCATAATTGTGCATGCTTACAGGACCTGTATATTCAGATGTGAATAATGAAGGTGAAGCTTTAGCCCAGCGCCTTTTAAGAATTCTCATTGTCACATTAAGTGGCTCCTATTGCACCCCTTCCCCCATCAATAATAGCCTCCTCCTCTGAGCAGTGGTGCATTACAGTAAATTAGATGGAGCTTTTATAATGGGCAAAACGGGCCCATCAGAGAGGAAAGGCAGAGAGTAAGAAAGAAAGAAACTCCGAAAGAAAGGACGAGAGAAGAGAGAACGACCTGGTGAGCAATAAAGTGGGTGAGAGAAAATAAAAGAGAGACAGAAACACAGAGATAAAGGGTGAGTGTGAGAGAGACAGGTTAAGGGATAAGAGAAGGGAAGGCATTAAGGGAGAGTGAGTGAGAGTGGGTATGGAAGAGCAGTAAAGCAAAAGTGTAAGAGAAAAGGGTGAGCATGAGAGAGGGAGACAGAAAGAGAGACGAGAGAGGGAAGACTGAGCATGAGAGAGCAATATAGCAAGAGAAAGAAGGGAGAAGGAGAAGGAGAAGGGTGAGACAAGAGAGGGTAATAACATGAGAAAAAAGAAGAGAGAGAGCTCCAGATGGGAATGACTCATCTCCTGGCTGTCTCTTATCGTCCCAAGACTGGGAGTTGCGACCCCCCCACAACCACCACCATCCCCCACCACCACCACCATCCCCCACCTCGCCACAGGAGGAAGGGATCGATAGGCAGCCCTGACTAGCTGCTATCTGATATTGAAGATGCTGGAATGTATTTCTGAATGGCCCCCAGACAGGTGTGTTCGATATGTCTTCAATCTTCTCAGCTCACAAAAGGCCAAAGTCAGATTAGGTAACTGCAAGCCCAAGCACCACATCAGCCAACCTCCCTAATGAAATTCGTCCTTTCAGACACACATCTCTGATTATTCCACTAACACATAGATTTCTATGGAATGTATTTTTTTTAAACTTAATTTTCCCCTTTTGCTTTTCAGTATAAACAGGGGAAATCAAATGTTACACTTTCAGGAGAGGCTGTTCTGTACGGGTGGAGAGTCACATTCACATAAATGAGCTAACTTGTCCTACATCCTGGCCGTTGATTAGGAATGCGCCAGCTAGCTTTGGTCTGAGAGGACGTGGCTCAGCTAACGGCTGCCGTTAGACGTGTGAACTCAGAGTGCCGCACAGCAGGTATGCAAATGGCTTGTTTTGAGTGCCACGTCACACTTTTGTTTTGTGGACTGTAAAGCTGTATGAATAAGCTGCTGCCAGGCTTTAGTGGGGTTTATGGGGTGAGCTTGGAGATGTAGCCTACCCAACAACAACAGCTCACTCAAAATGTGCAAGTGAAAAACCCACAATTTGAAATGTTTTATCGAACGGCATTAGGTGCAGAAGTATATTAATTATAGAAAATACTGCTATTTTCATGTGTTGCACATATTATAACCAACACAAAAATGCGGTTTTAGCCAGGAGTACCTTTGTTCTTCCATTGCCTTATTTTCCCCAGTGGAAGTAGCATGGCTGTGGAGAATGGGAGAGAGCAAAAGGGTTCTGTTATCAGGTTTTGATAAGGAGCTTCTGAAGTGGAATGAGTACTGTAATGCATTTGACCCTGTGTCTCCACACTTTAAAGGTCTGCTGCTTCGCAGACTCTTCAACCACAGAGGCTTGACGAGAATGTAAACAAGGTGTTCTTAACACTCTGGTGAGTGCTTGTCTGAACACAAACACTTTACACTGCTGCAAATGTATCGGCCAGTTACCCTTTACTACCACCTTTACCCTCCTTTACCCACACTGATACATTCACACCGATGAGTGCACAGTAGAGTGGGTTGAAAGCAAGCATTTCTGCAAAAATAGGCTAGTCCTGCTTTCTGTTCATTATTTCAGCATAGAGGCCCAAGAGTTACTGAACATCATTACAGCAGTATATTTGTCAACTACATGTACAATGGTGAAAACTATTACTAGTCTAGCATCAATAGCTCTAAGATTCTCTTGAGGGAATTGTCAGTAAAGCTCTGGTTTTATTTGCAAATAAGGCACTGGCTCATGAAAATATACTATTACCATGCAAATGATAGGCTATACAAACAATACTATCATACCGTACATATTGTTGCTGTTTTTACAAATCATTCTATCTGTGAAATGGTAACTTTATAGGAAAAGTGTAAAAAAGTGCTTAGCTTTTATTGTAGGTTAATGTAATAATACATTTTTTCCCATGCAGCTTTGACCTTTTCATAGTGGTCTATTACCCTACAAACTAAAAAGTTTTGATATGACAGAAATGATATGCTTTATAGTATATTCACACATTGGATGTAAACATTTATGATCTTCTTTCACACACTTTAAGTTGAGGTCAGCTGCCTATTTCAGTAATGATTTTAATATGCTTTCATCAACTTGGCAAAACGATTAACCTTCGAGGGGAAGCTCTGACGATATCTTAATGGCTGTTCCCTTAATGTATTAGTACAAGCCGAGTTTATAAAATGAGGGTTTTAAGGGACGCGGAATTGAGTGAACACAAGTGTCAAATTCAGCAGCAAAACTTGCCCAGAAATCACTGGATCTTCCCTTTTCAAATGACCCCAACTGACAGGCAAAGCTGTTTTCAAGCAATATCAATACAAAACTTTAAAATGTGTCATTTGCTCAAAACTAAAATGGTTGATTTGCTATATTATGACTGGGTTTAATGTAGCAAACTACTAACCCATGTAGTATACTAGAGTGTACTTTACTCCTGCTAGCTTGCTAGTTAGCAAGCTAAAGCTAAAAATATAGCTACAACAGAGAGCAAGACACCACAGTTTTAAACCAAAGCGTATAGCCAGACACAGTAGTAATTTACAAAAGGTATGTATGTAATGTTCAAACATCTCAAAAAAACATTTTGTATTACAAAGTTTGCATTAGTGTTTTAGCTCACTGAGGCTAACACAGCTGAGGGCCAGTGCGATACGACTGAAACAATCCACTTCCTGCTGTATTTTCCTCCCCTTGTGCCAGTGAGTGGTCACTTGTGTATTGCAGGTTTGATGCACTTCTGAGTAGTGAGTCAAAGAGAATCTGAAAATGCCTGCAAAGAACTAAGGTCTGAATGAAAATGGTACATTTATGTGCGTCTATTCACAGAACTAAAAATCAGCTGTGACATGCGCATTTCTGCATGCTTTGATTCTACTCACAACACTTCAGAGAAAAATATGAGTGCATTTTGTGCGCATATGTCTTAATGTCACTCAGCTCAGCTTATTAAACTACCACAAAGCATATGTACAGTTTGGTAGTGTTTGTGGTCTGCAAGCCATGGCACACTTGTTTAGTCATTTGTGTGGTAATAGTAAACATGTATTCAGAGGCTTTTTGGGGGGGCCCTGACCTACTATAATGAGAGTGTGTTTAGTCTGAAGGCCAGGCCCTGTGTTGATGGATTGCACTGCCGGAGGGAAGGCTCTTTTTTCAGCTCTCTGACACCAGCAGAAGGAGCTGAGTGGATATAGATTCACATGTGCATGCGTGCCCTTTTCAAAACTGTCGATTACTGAAGCCAGCATGCTGCCATAGTGCTGTTCTGTATGTATCTGATGGCAAAGGGCAAGATGGAAGATACAGAGCAATGTTCTTGTTTGATTAATTCACATGCCAGTTAAAGAAACGGTAAGGTACAATTTAGTTGCCTGTTCAATATAAGGCTGCTGTTTATTCGATTGTCAGAGACCATCCTTCATTTATTTCATTTCTGACAGCCATTAAACACAAGTTATTCATTTTTCAGGAAAGATTTGTGACGAGATTAGATATAAGGTTGTCCACTTGCATTAAAGTTCATTAGAGGTTAAAAACCGTAAAGATAATTTAAAAAGGGTCTCCTACCAATCATGCAAGACCTGACTTAAACGGTGATGGTCAGATGTCTGTGCTTAAAACTTTTGTCTTTGAGAGATAGAAGACAAGCTCCACTCTTGCTTCAGATCTGAAAGAAATCCACATCAACACTATGATTCTGAAAGGATGTGTAGCTGTTAAGAAGCCAGTACCAAGAAAAAAAGAACATTTGCAAATCAAACAATGAAGCTTTTGGGGTTCTCAGTATAATCGACTGGCAACTCCAGAGTCCAGACCTCAACATCACTTAATGTGTTTAGGATTACTTGGATTTTGAGAAGCAGAAAATGTAACCAACTTCTAAGACTGAACTTTGGGGTTGTGAAAAAAAATCCTTCCAAATTTCTTTGATAAACTGAAAGTAGGACTCAAGAATGCAAAAGAAAGGCAAATTACCTATTAAGGCATTTGTGTAATTTTCAGCTTTTGTCTTGACACTAAAAAAGGAATAACTTGATTTATTGGCCGTTTGGCCTGGAAATGAAACAAATGAAGTTAATGCACAGAAGACTTTCAATCCTAAAGGTATGAAACTGTCATCTGTGGTATCTTTAAGGGTACATCTCAGTGCCTTTAGTCAGGGAACATAACTGTATCCTAATCCATTGAAATTATATTTTCATATTATATATTATATTATATATGTGTTGTATTGACTCCATACACCCCAACTCATCTCCAGGGTTTTTATTTTATTCTTCTGTTTTAAAACATTCGGATATGAAAAGGTACACAAATGTACTTTTCACCTGGAAAAAATGTATTTAGGGTACACAATTGGTCCTTAAAATCACTGTTGTACCATTAAGGGTACATTTACATTGTTTCTACCTTGATAAACAAAAAATGTACCTGCACAGAACCTTCATTTCTAGTGTATTATAGGTGTTTTGCTAACCAAGAGGCAGGCTTGATACCAGTGGTTGTAAGTTCTGCAGTAATCATTAAATCCAGGACAGTTTCACTGTGGGAGGAATAACACAAAACTCAGATATGTGATGGTGAAGGGTAAGTTAAAAGGCACAGAACATTGTTCTTATCAATCTTTTACCCTGTTGCAAGACAGATAAATCATAGAATAACCTCTAGATTTTTTGTTAATGCTAAAATGCCCACAAACCCTTCATCATTCATTGATTTATAACATATTTTCACAATACTTCATACATCTTGTTGTAGGTTGGGATAACATGCAGTCCATATTTTACACATGGTGATAGTGTAGAGGTGAATGAATGTTTCAGGTAATGTTTGCTGTTGCAAAGTAATGTTCTGTCAAAACACCTTGTAATTCCAGTAAACACAGAATGCCACTTCTCCCCGAGGACATAGTAGACGTCTATTGTTTAAAAGAAGAATGATAATGTTTCTTTTAGGGCTTCTTCTCATTTTTAGAGGATTTTAGAGTTTTATAATTTTTTTCCGCCGCTTGCTGCTCAGCTGTTGAAGTCATGCTGTGGCTGTAATGGCTGTAGATTTTCCCCACTCAGCCTGACAATGAGAGGCAGTTATCCACCACTGTGCATGACCTTACGGCAAGGTCGTGTGAGGGAGTCATCCATCTTCTGCGTGTTCAGCCACTGTTAAACTAGGGCTGAAGGTGGCTCACCTTAACACTTATGCCTTGCTTCTGAGCTGCTGTGTCTGCCAGATCATAACAATAAAGGTGCCAATAGGGTTCTATGGAGCAATGCCAGAGAAGAACCATCTTGTATTCCTCAAGAAACCTTTTAATTAATGCATCTTTAAAGAAAAAAAAATATGTCCTACATTTTTCTAGGATTTTTTTTTTCATTTTTGCCTTAAATTAATTTACATAATAATTTCCAAATCTGTACTTACACCTCATAATTAAATAAACAGTTGTTGCTACTGTCCCTTTAAGTCTGCTGTATGTAAATGACCTTTGTTCTGACTGGCTGCTCTGCATTTTGCCATGTTCAAAAAGCAGACAGGGCTAAGACTCCCTATAGCTTCAGTGTAAACAGGCACAGTTAATCTGCTGTATGCTGAATGTGTAAACATATGTTATTTTGTTGGTTTTTATGACATCACAAACACTTTGTTCAAAACAGGCTGTTTTTTTCTTGTGTGGACTTATGTACTTGGGAGTTAATATATGTTTTGAAACTTTTACTGTGTCATAAAACTGTTTTAACTCTATTATAAAAACTCTATTATAAAAAAATAATTTTTTCCATGATATGAGCTCTTTAAAGAAATGTGAAGTTTCTGTACCAGGTTTTATAATGGGCAAATCAGGCCTCTTTATTACTCACCAGTACCTTTTGGTTAGATTCAAAAGCCACCAAGGAACCCTTATTTTTAAGAGTGTACTGATGGAATTAAGCATGCATGTGATGTATTTCAAACTAAGGGTTCATAAGACATTTCATGGCTTATGAATTGCTGTAATGAAGTGGTTAAATTAAGTCATATAAACTTGCAAAAGGTTCAGACAGCATTTCACTCCTAAAATAAGATCCATTCTTTTTTTTATCCAGACAGTATATATAGTGTTCTCATTTGAACTCCACTGTTCCTGAAGTTTAAGTGTTGAATTAGTAAGCTGTGAGGGGCTTACTCACAAATTGCTCGTAGCTACTTGAAAATTGAAGTTCTCTCCCCTCTTCAGAGCACTCCATCCTCAGAGCAGGCTAATTTAAAGGTAAGTAGAGGATGTCATCAATTTTGAACAAATAAGACAATGGTGAGGAGGGGCCAGGGGGTGGACGGCAGGCAGCAGGGATGGGTAGAAAAAGAAAAATACAAAGATAATGATCACAGCTCGTAGATAAAAGAAGCTATTATTTCACCCCAGTTCATCTCATGTTGACATTCCAGTTAATTACCTGGTGCCTGGGGAGAGACAGGGGTCCGAACAGGAGCACACCAAACACGAGCAGGCTGAAGGCGCAGCAAACTGCAGGTAACTCAATCCACAACCCAGAGTTTATCACAACCACCCCATCAACATCCATCCAGAGCAATGACAGTCCCTCTGCAACGAACACACATAAACACACACACTTTATAGAGGTTTGCAAAGGTTAGCTATGAGGATAATATAGCTAACAAATACTGGAAGCTTTTAACCACCACTGGAATTCTGTAAACTGCATTCTTAATCACCACACACTTGCCTTACACCATGTTGAGTTAAGTAATCTCAAATTGATTTGCTTATGTGGTTTATGACTTACTTAAGCAATAGAACACGAGTGGGGGTTTGCTAATAAGAATAACATGACGGCTGTAATTCAAGTTGCAGCTTGTCCAGTAGATCGTCACAGCTATGATGCTATTTGTGATAACGTACAACCTCAAGTATGCTATTGCTTTTATACAACAGTTCTGCAAAATGAAGAAAAAAGTACCTCCTGTTATTTCAAATATGCTATAATATTTGCAGTTATTTTCACCAAAATTGTAGAAACCATTTCAGCTTACCTTTGTCAATATCTCAGTACACAGTGGTCTTTAGTAAAGAAAATGGGTCTGTATAGAACCATGAATGCAAAAAATACCTTTGCATGATTAAATTATCTCATTAAATGAGTTCTTTGCATCATGAAAGGGTTCTTTGGGATGATGGAAAATGTGCATGAGTGTGCTATAGACAGTTCTTTTTGAAAAGTGAAAAGTACAGCACCTATAAGGTTTCTTCTACCGTTACAAGCATTATACTGTAATCATAGAAGAACCCTCATAAAATCATCTAAAATACATTGTCCGTTTGTCTGAGGCACACTTTCATGATGCAGAACCCTTTGGGCCCCATATAGAGCTCTTTAGCATTCAAAGGGTTCTTCGAATATTCATGGTTCTGTATAGAACCATTTTCTTTACTAAAGAACCCTTGAAGCACCATCTTTTTTAAGAGTGTACTTCCCAGATCAACCTGAATATTGTTTTGCTTCAGACAAAAAGTCTGTAAAACATTTCATAGCCTGTCTAGTTTGATAAATTGTGTTCTGTTTATTTCTAGCTAATTCTGGTTTGTTTAGTTGTTTCATTGTCACAACTGTTTGCTGAAAAGCTTGCTTGGAACAGGTATTGAATTTGATGTAGCTCTGCTGTCACGGTCTTCTTCGGAATCCGACCAAACAGGCTGCAGGACAGATATAATCTAGTATTTCCAGTTTCCTACTGTATCTGTTTTCTGTTTTGTATGTCTACAAATGTACTAACAGCAACCAGAGCTCAGTGGGATGATAGGTATTATAAAAATTGCGCTGTTATCACAAATAACAGGTAGAACACTTCTCAACCAATCCGATTGTGCCATTCAAACTGCATTTTTAGTGTGAAGTGTTCAAGTGGATGATGATTTAGGCAAGCAGTTCACAAAATAAGTACTGCACTCATGTATTGCATTTTATTGCATTGCACTGTTCTGTGTTCAACTCTGTTCTTTTTCCTCTGGGTATCAACAGTGACTTTTTGTTTCCAGCAGTATCTGAGCTCAGGACCCTCTTTCTCTCTAACCTATTGGTAACTAGCAAAGATACTTTCTCTAGATAGACAAAGCACATCTTGTAAATTGCTCTGGATAAGAGTGTCTGCTAAATGCTGTAAATGTAAAATGCTAGCTGGTGGCTCTTCTTGTTTGATCCATTAGCCTTGTTGCTTCAGTGCAGTACTAAAGAGGCACAGTTTGGATACCAAACACTTCTTGGCCGATTAGCTACATTTGCAGTAAATGTGTACATAGGATCTTTGGTTGGGCCATTGCTTTAAGGTGATTTTTGTTGTTGTTCCATAACTAATGACTGTATGTTCTATTACAGTCACTCAATCGACAGAGTGATATAGGCTAGGTTACATCAAATAAAGTATAAACCATAACTGTTGCATTTGCCAAGCATCACTTGAACACTGCAGAAGAGGAAAATGTGCAGTAGGAGATGCTGGGTTGCCACTTGACAAAAATACTCGGAACTCATGACAGAAAAAAGGAATCTAATTTATTATCTTGTTTTGCACAATGCATCAATAAGGACCAGAATAATTTTAATATGCTGTGGTATCTGGCATTATGCATTGTTGACTTAGTCATCTTCAGCATAATTGTTTGGGGTTAACTGGATTTATCTCATGATATGTGGTGTGCTTGGCTTTATTTATTCTTAAAACAAACAGTGAATGCTTCCTTCTTGTCTTTAAATCCATAAAACAGTACTTCCAACATCATCGCCAAAATGCTTACGGTGACACTGCTCATGTAGGACTGAACAAATGTAGGCCTATTCTTCTCATAGCAGCATGATGAAATTTAGTGCCTAGATTTAGTTCTGAGACCTGTGGCTCAGGAGGGAGCATCACTCAGAGCAACACTGCATTTTGATTGGTTATGTCAAAAATGGCATTTTAAATATCATATATTTAGCAACTGCATTTCTATTTGTCTTTTTGGATTATTTACTCATTAGATTTTAATATTGAAAGTAGACTTGAGGAGTCATTATGGATGGGCCTAGGTCTGTGGCTGGGCCTAGTCATAATGCCACACTGTGTCAAAGTAATTTTTGTGGTGATCAGCCTTTTCTGATTCTGAATCTGAGAAGGGAAAAAGAGCTTTGAGTGAATATTTTGAGCAATGGGTTACAAGTGGAGTAATATGTAATCCTTTTAGGAGCTGTCTGTATAAATAGGCCGAACACTCTGACAGCAAGCTCTTAAACTGGGATTGGGGAAGAGATGTTCCTTTGAGATCACTGTTTGTGTCACCTGTGGTCCTTGTGTCCTCTGTCAGTGAGGTGTATATCACACGGTGTGCGAGGGTGCACTCCAAGTACACACAGAAAGCGGCCTTAGTGTGTTCATAGAGCCAGCAGTATGTAGTCCCACCCCCCAGCTGCAGCGCTCACTGCCTCCATCGACTGGCTCTAATGAGCCTGAAAGAAACCCGATGAACCAGACTGAGGCTCACTGCTGTGTGCGTGCGTGTGTGTGTGTGTGCATGTGCGAACCTGCATATGAGGGAAAGA
This sequence comes from Pygocentrus nattereri, assembly GCF_015220715.1. Classification (NCBI taxonomy): domain Eukaryota; kingdom Metazoa; phylum Chordata; class Actinopteri; order Characiformes; family Serrasalmidae; genus Pygocentrus; species Pygocentrus nattereri. Next base: position 36,724,413 of record NC_051214.1, on the reverse strand, counting down.
TTTGATTATTCTAAAGCATATAAGGATACTGACATATTAAAATATGCAAATAATGGTTAGGGCTTCAGAACCCTTTCAATATTGTTTTTCATGAATGCTTTAATAGTTGTGGTGTGTAGTTATGGTTCAGGTTTTAGAATTCTTTTGACTTTTAAATGCTATTTTATTGGGTTTTGATTATTTGAATAAAAAGAAGACAGCAATTTTACAGCTGATACTTATGATGACACAATTATTTCAACATACCCCAAAACATGTTTAAAAAAAATACATTCTTGCTTACATACATTCTTTTAAACATATGCCAAGAGTCTAAGACTGATCATTTTCTTCAGCTGACCTGCCCTGGAAAAAAAGTCTTAACAGGCACATTTGAAAAAGGAATAAAATGGCTTAAGTAGCAGTCCAATCAAATTTTCTCACATTTCTCCTCCAGTTATAATGATACAATGGTTAGTCGTTTGAAAATCCGATAAACCGAAATGAAATATAGGTCTGGTGGTTCATATTCCATTCAGTGCTGTAAAATATGCACATATAGACCGCTATTTTCCCACTCTCAATATCAGAGAGTGCTCCTCACCTTTTAAGTGTCTCCTCCCGTATATGCCTCAAATGTCAGTCATTCTCCTCTGTCATGTTATCTGCAAATGTCATTTAAATAGAGAAAGTAAGTTTACCACTCTGTCTTATTTAGCACTTTCACAGTTCCAAATATACTGTACACTGTAGTGAATAGTAAGATTTGGGTCTATTCCTTCTTTAATTTACTCTCTAAAACACAACCACTCTCTTATTCTCTGCTGGTACTTACCCCGTCTATTGCCAAGAAGGTTATAAAAAAAGAAGACGGGAGAAAAAAAAAAGACTTGGGACTTCCTTTCCAAGTTATTTCTAGGGTTTGCCAATCATAAAGTAAACCTTAGCAAGACCTTAATCCAATTTCCTGCTTCCTGATCTTGAAAGAATATTTTTTTAACCTTCCTGTGCAGCATATGTTTTCAGAAGAATGGGGATTTTTGCTGTTGGGACCATGTCAAAACATAGGTGAATGTATGGCCATAGAACAGAGAAGGGAACATGCAAGGAACATAAAGAAATGAGTGGAAAATACGATGCTATGTTGTTCATGCTTTAGGCAATCAAAACATATTACTGATTTATTTCTTTAACACACTTAAGAGTGACCCCAAACTAAGGTACCGTGTCTCACCTAATGTTGAAATAAATCTTGATGTATGTTCATTCATTTTCTTGTCCACAGAGTAGTGCATCCGAATCACGTGTCCTTTCCCCCCACGCTTTTAGTGTCATTTCTAGTTGTGGTAACAGCAGTATTACCTCACAGCCATTGACACAAAGCACACACCTAAATGATGGATGGCAGCCATTATAAGGCAAAGCCTTCCCACCCCTCCACAGAGGCACAGAGGCAGGGATTAATCTTACCTATTACAGGAAGGCTCTGATTAGGAATACAGAGAAAGCTACAGAAATTGAAACCTCTAGGAGTTCTAGGTGACCCAGGCCTAAAGCATCATTCCTCCCGAAACACAACATCTGCTCTGGTGTCTGAGAAACTATGGCTTTGGCTCAGGCCGCCTGAAGGAATGACCTAGATGGTTTACAAGACGCACTCCATCATTTCAGAATCTTACAAGACACTGCAGTAACACACCGAGTGAGTGATTGTTGGGTGTGTTTGCACTGAGCATGATTTTGCTACTGGTTCCACCAGTTGTGGAGAAGAGAGCTGTATAGGGGTCCACCAGTGTGGTCTTGAATTGTCACTCTTGCGTCAGCATTTCTAGTGGTTTGTTTCTGTTTCTGTTTTGTAGTCATTGGTGTTTAGGGTTCCTAAATGCTTGTAGTTACAATCTTAACTGGCATTCATAAAGTACATATACCAACTAAATACTTGCCATTTTAGCATGTGTTAAATGTTGCCACTTGAGCCCTGTGTAATTTTTGGACACTAAATCAGTGGCTTGAATTTTACTGAATTCAGTGGATAGGTAGCTATGCTCACAATGCAAATGTCAGTTCAGCTAATAAAACTTTTTTCTCAATTATCACACCAACTCTGCATCTTTCCAAACAGTTTTCCCTACATCGAGGGTAATCTGAGCCAATCAAACTCATTACTTATATACAAAAGATTTTATTGGATAAAAAAATGCACACATATGAAAATGCTTGGATTCCAGGACATTTAGTGTCCAGGAATGGAATAAATTTTGGGGGTTACATTGATACTGATACCAATACTGGCACTTAAACACATTATCTTTATTTGCGATGAGGATACTGATACATATGATTGACAATACAAATCATGGGTGCCAGTAGACAGAACTTGCCTCTGTCAGTCAACTGTATCATTCAGCAGTGGGATGTCGTGAGCATTTGCTTCAACCAATCCTAAAAAAAAACCTGAACGTCACTGTTAGCATGAACGACGATGATATTTACTGAACTTTGGCAGACTGACACTCAGAGACATAGCGTGAGTCTTTTCTAACTCTCAGCCCACACAACTGACCACCAAAGCTTCCATGGCCCACGAGATTTTACCGATCAGAAATTTGAGACATCATTTTATTTGTTAAATAATTGTGAATTTTAGCCGGTAACAGGATTTGTTTGCCTTGTGCTTCATCATGGATGGTGTTTGCTTCTCCAAAAGCAGGTCTGATGGAGTTCAAACTGAATGGTAAATGTATCCAAAGACTCTCATGTGGTGGTGAAAACGTACTCCTTTTACTTTTCCAATGTGGAAAGAAGCCCACTCAGTGTCATCACTTGCCTGTTTTGTGCAGAGCATTTGTTACCTGAAGACATTTGTTTGTTTTTGTTGCAATATTGTAAGGCTTGGTACTCACTGATGAATTTTTCTTCGTTTCTGGTTTTGCTTGGTTTTCACGGTTTTCTTACTCTGAAATGCAGTGGTTTTTCACTTGTAGGTGGTCCAGTCTTGAGATGTTTCCTTTTGGGAGCTCCTGATTGTAACCGTTTATCCACGATGGAGGGACAAAAAGACAAAGCTTTTTCATTGTACTGAAAATGAAAACATAGCTAGCATTATTACCAGAGTAATAAATTAGGTCAATTTACATATGATGCTCTATTTTTTATGTATAATTATTGATATTTAAAATAACATTTGATTAATGTCTAAATAATGTTTAAAAAATATAGCGGAAAAGAAAACAGCCCCCACGACCCCCTAGCATTACACTGCGGCCCACTGGTTGAAAAACACATTATAATGATGAGTATGAAAAGCAAAAAGAGCAGTGAGAAATCCTATATATAAGTATATAAAACATATCTACAGTTATTTTGTTATATATGACTGCACTGATTATGTGCTAGTTCCGGATGCATAAGTAACATTAAATGTTGACTGGCGACCAATTAAATAATGGACTGGTGACCTGTCCAGGGTGTATCCTGCCTTCCACTCAAAGACTGCTGGGTGCTCCAGCACCCACCGTGACCCAGAAGGAGAAGCGACTTAGAAGATGTGTGTGTGTGTGTGTGTGTGTGTGTGTGTGTGTGTGTGTGTGTGTGTGTTGACAAATATAGTGATTAATAGCAGAGGGGAGAGATAGATGAGGATATTGCATAGTCATGTAGAACGGACTAGTAATTTCCCCAGGTCATCTATGCTTACTTGTTTTCATTTTTCATGTGCATAGGAAAGTGAGTGGGAGATGGACAGGAGTGGAAGAGGCTTGGGGAGGGGTCATTTGATAAGCGGCAGCAGCCACTGCTGCTTGATTGATGGCTGAGTCTGAGTGGTTGACAAATCTACCTTAAACCAATGGTGTTACATCTGCGTGAAATAGATCTGTGCGGAGATAAAATGTACAGTACATCATCTTATCGACCACTCTATTAGAGTCTATTAATTCTCCTGGACGCTGTTCTTAATTTATTGCACATGAGATTAAGGCAGCTGGAATCTAAAGTAGCTGGACACAGGAGGCTACAGCAGAATGTGTAGAGACACAGCTACGTCTGCTGTTTTTTATTAAAGTTTTCCTATTGGTTTCTACCTCACTGACGATATCTTTGCAGGAGGGGAACATGGCTGAGTTTTGACAGTCCACTGGCTATCTCCATATATCTGACACCTCATTACACAAATCTGTCTCATATCTGTCTCTGGATCTCTGCTGTGCTGAGCCGTGGCCTCTGCTTATTAACATTTTCCTATAAGGTTTTCCCTTAGGAGTCAATGAGGTCACCTCTTCAATACAGTACAAAGCTGTAAAAGTCTAGTTGTTCCCAACAGTTGTTCAATGGAAACTCATACCGTCATTGCTGTAATAAAACCTTGTGTTTTTAAAAGAGACCTCTAAAGTTTTTGGAGTAGTCATCATGCCTGTGTCTAAGCTGGCTTTCTCAATAAGAAAAATTAATGCCTTTTTTTCAAACCACTGAAATTTACATTTACTTTTACAGCATTTGACAGAAGCTCTTTTACAGAGTGATTTACAGGTAGACAAAGGTAGTGTTCGGAGTCTTGCCCAAGGATTCTTACTGGTATAGCATAGGGAGCCTGCCTGAGATGGAGATTGAACCCATGTCTTGAATATGAATACATCCCCCCCCCAATGTCACTGGATCCTCTGTATTGTGAGGTCCTTAAGAGTCAGCATGTGAGTCAGAATATGACTATTCCTACACACATGCTACAAGCAAGCCAACACTCCTTTGCATTGTAAGTGAAAAAAGTAAATCTACAATTAAACTAAAGCACTGTCAACACCAGTTACTCAAACTGAAGCCTACTACTGCTAAAGCCCCTTATATGCTGATGATATCAAATACAAAGGAATAAGTCTCTGGAACGCTGCATGCTAGAGAATTACTTTTTCATCTTGTGAGGGTAGCATTGCACCAATCCAATGAGGGCTCAGATGTGATCATATCCCTTTCAGAAGCTTTGTAATGCAGCCTTGAGCTGCACTTTGTCTTTTTCGAGTCTTTTTGAAATAAATCTCTACTGACATATCCAACACAATGTGTTCTATGGTTATTTATCTATTTCTCCGTGTTTAAAAGAGTTTTTGTTGTTAGCGTAGCTATTAGCCATTCACTGATGTCCATTGACCAATCAGAGGCTGTGTTCCTGTCTTGTTGATGGCACAAAACTCTTACAGTCATCTCTTTGGATTTTCAGGCTTTGTAGGAGGTGGAAAACATTTTAAATTTGGATATACACTTGTAAAGGTGCCAGAAAAGGCTCTTTTACATCATGCCATAGAAGAACCACCCTAAAAAGCTTTTAATGGATTGTCCTTTGGACAATATGTACCTTTAAAGTAGACCTTTAAAGAAGAACACATATTTCTAAGGAGCTAGGAAGACCCTTACACATGTATAGAACCTTTATGTTATGAGAAAGTTCTTAACAACTTTAAACGTTTCTCGCACTGATCTCTTTTTTCAGACACGGTTCAAAAGTGGTTCTTCTATGGCATCACTCAAAGCACCTTTATGGCATTTTAATTTTTATTTCAAGTCATTTTAGACTGATTCTAAATCTAAGTCTAAATCTAAGTCTCAGTCCATTCATCATCAAATGTTCTTATAATGGAAACTGAATTTTTCAACTAATGTAAAGAACAAAACAGAAAAAAGTCAGAAGGTCACAAGGTTTTGATATGACAGTAACAATATACTGGACACAAAGAACCAGATTTAAGCTTTGCATTCCATTTCTGGCCTGTGTTATTTGAGTCTAAAGACGTTGCTTTTCAAATGGGCCGTTGAAGCCAATTGACCCCGCAGGTCTATCTGCAAGAGAGCTATTACAAAAATAACTCTCTTTTGCATATTAATAAGGATCACACCAGCAGAGAGTTTTTCTTTCACACATTGATGACTTGAGACAGACTAGGAGCAAGAAACAGTGACATCCTTATGTCTCTCTGAACCACCTATTATTATTTATGAAGATAATTAAAAGCATGCATTGCATGAAAGATGAAAGGACAAGAGAGCTCACACTAATCACCTGGCTTGCTCAACTAGGTCAGATGGGAAAAAGATTAAAAAACAACTCTGCTTTTCTTATGTTTGTCATTTAGTTTTAATAGCTGATATGACAGATGTGGATAGCCGTAATGAGCAGTGCTACCTACATTTAGTTTGTAGTATGTGTACATTTAGGGGAGACTGGGGCACTAACACTGTGTAAAATGTTACATGGATATTTCATGTAGTTAAACAGATTCAAGTAGAATGTGCTTTTGGTCATTTTGTTATATTCCCACAGCAACCTTTTTGTACCATAAAGTTAACTCTTTAGCTTTAGTTATTGCAGTGTGTGTAGAAGTCACAGAATTCATACCTATGGTATTTTCATCATCTCCTTGGTGGTTGAGATATAGCACCACTTTAAATTATATAAGCAAATCACAGTGAGAGCTTACCAGGCTAACCAAACATTGTAGTGTTACAACTGAGCCTCCCAAAGCAGGCAATGTGTTTTAAACAACGAGAAAATAAACTTTTACAAGCTCATATACTTTCTTGTGGTCTCTTTTCATTCATCACATTTGTTTTGTTAATTCATCACATTTACACTTTATTTAGGTGGTCCACTTTAAATGCTTTATAGATATTTTCTGTAAACCTGGCTCTTATCCTAACTCTAACCTTAATTTCAACACAAAACGTATACCCAACCCTCACCCTGGTCACAGCCCTAAGCCCAAGTTTCAACAGATAGTTTATTAACAACTTGAACATCTGTAGATCTGTAGGGGACTATAGCAGACTATCCAAATAAAGCAAGATCATAAATGCTTACATATTTAGGCTTTAAATTTCATCTGGTTCAAGAAAATATTAAACCAACAAGCACCTCCCCATTCCCACCCCCCAAAGGGGTGAAGCTGTGATGTTTGTACTTACTCTGCTTTCAGGGGAACTGTTCACAATTCAGAAGTTATGTTTTTTTTTTTCCGCTGTAGAGATGTGCTGTTTTTATATATAAAAATGATATTGTCCACTGTCCTTCACACATTGTGGATGGGGCAAATTTAAATGCGGCAAAAGTGTGTGGGTGGTGGGGAGTGGGGGGGGACATCTAAAAGTTAAGTTCTTATCAGGGTGAATTACTTAAATGGCTGTTGATAGACCTCTGTTAGTCTCAGTTCCTCTAGGTTCTTGGGCAATATCTGCCTGCCAGTCTGCCATCCACCTCCATAAAAGTCATTAGAACATGCCGAGTCATGCTGGGTGCGAGCATGCTTTGGCAAGCCTCACGGAGGCAGGGCGAAGTTACCCCGAAATACTAAGCTCTGAAAACATGTCCCATAGGGAATTCACGAGATATATGAGATACGCAATTCAAGAACTGTCTAAAATTCTCAGCTGTATCTCTACCATGTGTGGAATGTGTTAGCTTTCACAGATGAGCCACGTATCTCCTCGTCAGCTGATCTATGAGCACTGTGGGGAAAAAAGCACACCCATAAACAAGACAGAAGCACAAGCAGCACCAAAACACCTCCATGCATGTATTTCTATTTCTGTCTAGGCCGGGGGAAGAGAATATAATATGTGAAATGGTGAAAACATAACAAGCTTGAAAGTGTCTGAGAATTTTCCATAAACAGCTTACCAATATAGCTACGAAACTTAAGTGGAAGGAACCTTGGCAGAGCTCCTGCTTTATATCGTCGAATTAATACACTTCACACAGATATGTAAATATTATGTGGTCTTCGGCATGAAACATATCTCCAATCTAAACTCGATAAAAGGCACGTTCTGGTTAGATCCATGAGCCATGATACTCTAAAACCTTTCCACTAAAGAAACACATGCAGTCCTCATTTCCCCTCCGTCTCTCTGAGAGCTTCCAGCTGCTGGTATGTATTGAATAACCCTCTATTCCTTGAGTGGAATGCATTCCAGTTGTTGTGTCCCCCCTTTCTTCACCCACCTTAAACTAAACCCTTGCCATTTTGTTTTTCCATCCTTGGCTGGAAGGATGTGGGTGACAATTTATAGAGCATGTCCAATTGGTTTGTATGCATGCCAGCGTGGGGCATGGTGTCACAAGTGTGCTGGTACAGTAGGTACATGGCCAGCGAGTGCAGGGGGGCTTTCCACACAGCATGGGCCAAAGCTAGCTGAGCTGAAAAAGACAGGAAATCAAGTTCCCCATCAAAGAGCTTTTTTATTTGTGCTGGAAGACTTAGGGCCTAATGACTGAAAGGTGTCTGGGCAGCTCCGTGTTCGAGACAGGGAGTGAGAGAGGTAGTGAAACATAAGCCGTGTCAGCTGCATGAGCGGCCTCCCTGCTATTAGCCTGTTAGCGAAGCCTGTCTTGCTAAACCTGCATATGATTTTCGTTTTGAGGTGCACCCTGGCCATGTTACAGCCACTGTCTTAGCTAGAGAGGCTGCTTGCTCCAGACAGACCTGTGCAATCTATCCCTCTCTGATGAAGACATGAGGGGGGGAAAGGTCTGCCCCTAGAGAAAGGCTTGCACTAAGCAGTCTTTTAGAATTACGAACAGTGATTTTGCTCAATGGGAGTGAATGGAGCTTAGGGCAGCTGTTGGAGGCCCTGATCTCCTCCCATGCTGGCTGGCTGTTTGAAGAGGCCCTGCAGCTTTACACCGGGTGCTTGGGCCCCTATTGTCCCTGGACTGCCATCCTTGAGGGCCAGGATGAAAATAGGAGGTCCACAGCTGTATAGAACCATGAGTGAAAGATGGGTGCAGCAAAGTCTTCTCAGGGAATCTCCCTCAGTGTGAAGATTTAGCGTTTTTGAATAACAAGTGAAGAGAGGTGGAAGATCGCATTCTTCTTGAATAGCTTCTCTGATTTGGGAATTTGGAAACTTTGAAGGGCCCGTATTATGGAGAGCTGTATTTTCCACACTTTTTGTAATAGAAATGGTGGATGTAGTCTGTAAATATTATATATGTAAGTTTCAAAATGTACAATTCACTGTCACACTCATGCTGTCCAAGGAAACTGAACTGCCGTTTTGAATTAATTGTTTATCTGATCTAATTATAGTGGTGTGTGATATGCAGCATCAGGAATCTGATTAAAGGATTCTTATTGGTGTAGTATAGTATGCTTGCCTGGGCAAGGAACATTTATATTATGCCAACCACCAGTATACCTGCCGTTGTGTGCAAAAGTTTGGGGGCCAAATTACATGTCAGATGACATGTTTTATTGATTTTCTAAATGAAAATAGGTTAACATCATCAACAGAGAGCACACTCCTGCATATTTTAATTTACAGTTAAATAAAACATAATATATTGCCTGTGCAAAAGTTATGCCACATGTAAGCATGCAATTTGACCAGGGGTGTTCAGGCTTTTGCCTATGTTTGTATATCCACCTTTTCAGCATACAGCAGTTCAGCCCCACCAATTCATGCTGAGGCTATAAAGCGTGTTCCAGCTCAGACCATTTTTAAATGAGGCACAATACAAGGCAGCCAATCAGAAGCAAGTTAATTTACTTATATGTTTTAAAGGCACACAAACAACAACAATAACTGTAAGGCATAAAGGTTGGAAATGGACAAGTACTAATGAATTATGACTGTTTTTTGGAAATAAACCACACAAATGTTAAAAGCTAATCTGAAAAATAGTACAAAAAAATACAGAAAAGGAACCAGACTTTTTAATTAAGTATGATATGTTATTATTTTGGTATTATGCCAATCATTTTGAAAACATAAAACAGGGCACATTCTTCAAGAGAGTACTGTAGGTAAAAATGTAGTTATGGACACTTGCAATTGCTCTGTATTCAGTGAAGTGTTACAGGCTAGGCAGCATGGCACACTGACAGCTCTTTCATAGTGTGTGTGAAAGAATTCTTAATTTTAAATGCTTCCCGACTTAAAATCAGCATCTGTCATGATGCACATTTCAGTAGGCGCAATGGACGTTCTTGGAGGCAAGTTGACTTTGGGCACATCAAAATGTCTGATATGCCATTCTTAAGGCTTTTAATTTAAAAAAGGAGTCAAAATATCATCTAGTCCCTTCTGCACAGACGACTGTAAAACTACAATAGACTAAAATAAGGAAACATTTCGTCCAGAGAAAAGAAGAAGACAAAAGAAACATTACAGACAAGTGTAAGGGATTCAGGCATGACAATCATAATCAGCTTTAGTCTACCTATGCAAATTTCAGAAGAATTTAAAGTTTTGAATTGACAAGACTTCCAACAATCCTGGGATTTGAGCTAGTCTCATTAACTTTTTAATGTCCAGGGCAAAATACCTAATGTCATGCTTGTTCCCTTTGCATAAGCAGCATTTGGATGCAAACTTTAAACCTTGTTGACCCTTTACAAAACAAGAGCCAGAGGCGGGAGACATCCATTCTCCGGCATCCTGTTAATCTGAACTTCAGCAAAAGTGAGACGTTAGTCGGCGGAGCAAGCAGCCATGAGAATAATAGGCCTATTGATTTCTGCTGCGTCCCAATGTGCCTCCTATTGACTTCCCTCCTTTGCAATAGCATAAATCTAGAGCACAATACGATCCCGATGCAAATCAGAAACACTGTTAATCGTCCGTGCCAGAAGGGAGGGCCCGGCATAATGCAGCTAACACCGGTGAACCAGCGAGCAAGGTCTGGAGTGAATGCAAATACGATTAGATTCTATTTTGGGCAGGACTAAGGGGCGGATCGGAGTTATAGATTGGATCTATCCTCGTGTCATGTAGCTGAGCAGTTCTACAGTAACCCAAACAAACACGGTGAGAAGATTTCCTGGAGAGAATGAAAGGGGGAAGTGTGTGGGTGTAGATCGCAAAGCAGAAGGGCAACACATATTGTTCTATACAGTGCGAGTCTATACACTGTGTGCCAAGCATTATAGTCACTATAACATGTGCCAAGTATGCTCTCAGTCCAATAAAACTGTCTTATGGTACAAATGGTCTCTTCAGTATCTGAGCAATGTATGCAGGGGTTGAAACGTTTTCAGATATTTACAGATTGCTGTTTACCTGCTAACAAATGTAATCTTTAGCCTAATCTACAGGATTACGATCTTAAAGTAACGTAATCTGATTACATTTTGATTACTTGTGTTTTTAAAGTCACATAATGAAATAGAGACATGAGAAAAAATGAAATTTAAGCAGGATGACTTTAATCTAACTTAACACACTTCCCTGCTCAAGCACACCAGGTTCAACTCATCTGGTTATTGCCAGGTTTAGTGAGTGTTTTTAAAAGGAACTTTCACCAACTTTTCAGAATCTCTGCATAATTAAATGGTTAAAATGTAAACAAAGTCACTCAGAGTGGTTTGGTGTTCTAGAGAAACTTACTTAGAACAACAGTGGTTGTGATAAGGACCAGGCATCTGAAGAGTTAAGTGCCTCTAAAAGCTCCCTCACAGAGAGCTATTACATGAATTGGTTATGAATATGGTACCTGATGCCTGAGACATTGTGTAATAGTTCTGACGGAATGTTTTGGCCTGTTTTTTTAAATATATATATATATACGTACATATATATATATATATATGTACAGGATACTGTAAGACAAAATAGTCCCCAAAGAAAACATACTCTTTCAATTGCACCATATTTTACCATTACCAACACTCCATATAAAAACTCAGAAGTAGGATCTTGTCACTACCACTGTAAAGAAATCCGAGTCAATAAATTTCACTACATTTCACATCAAAACACTCTGAAAGTCCAGCCACTGAATTATGCAGAATGTTTCAAAAATTGGTGGAAATCCCCTTTAAGTAGGGGACCTACCAGACGGTGCTGAATACCAGCCCTGCAGGAGTTGTGCACCCCTGACCTATAACAAGTTAAACAGAAAAGCACAGAAACAATACAGTTGATGCATAGTTGTCTGTGCTTTATGTATGTATGTATATATGTCCATTTAAAAATGTCATTTTATTACTTTTTGTTATTTTACCCATCTCTAATGTAGGCCTGCATCATGGATTTATCAAATATAAGTTAACAATGTTGGCATAGTAAACACGCTGTTTTTTTATTTCATGAGGCTTTATCACTAAACACAGTCTCCCTATTTTGCCCCATCTGTGCTTTGACAAATGATAAACTCTGATGAAAGACAAAATAAAAACCCATGTCTTTTTTATGTAACTGAAATGGAATATCATTACTCTTTATTGGTATCCTGATTACGTATTGCAGTCACATGTATATGCACAAATCTAGTTCCTCAAGTTGAAAGTTCAGCCACTAGGAAACATCTACACTGGAAATGTGCATGAGTAGGCCTTTTGATGTGTAAAAGCTATGTTAAGGACTGACCACAAAGTCAGTACTGTTCTATCTGCTGCACTTGAGCAGGTGATGTTAGATCATAGAGAATGTCCAGTGTGACACCAAAGCTACTGTCAGTTAGACAAGAGGCACAGGCATTTATTTCCATTTATAGCTCTCACCTCAAGCACCCTTCTGCCTGCATTTGTCTTTGCCTGGGCCATTGTTGGACAACATTAAATCAGGTAGACAACCGAGACAATTTCATTATGTGTTTAGATGAAGGTGGCGGACGAGTGTGAGAGGAGTAGATGAGATCTACTTGCTGCAATGCAAATTGAGGCTGGGGGCAGCCTCAGCAGGGGGGAAACCAGGGAAGAGTGTTTGGAAATGTGCTGGAGAAAATGAATTTTCTGGTATTTAAAAGAAAAAAAAGATTTGATTATTTCTTCTTGATGTGTGGATGCTGGAATGCAGCTTTCATGGATCATGTAACTGAAGGTATGACCGAATCGATTAGAAGAAAAAATGAAAAACACAGAAGAGTACAATTGCAGTAGCGGGTTTTCAGTTTGGCAGAGACAGAGAAATTTTTCATTTTGTCCTTCATATAGCTTTATCTAGTTTAGGACTGTGCAATGATTAAAAAAACACAGACAACATAAACACACACATCCAATGCCATTAATGTTACTCTGTCCAGCCAGTGGTTAAATGTTTCAGCACCACAAAGGGTTAAGCGTGTACTTCCTAGGGACAACTCTTAAATCTCAGCATCAGAGGGCTTTACTGGTGTCTGGCCTCTCTATTAAACCCTGTCTCTTAAAAGTCATCACGTCTATAAGCAGAGGCATAATGAACAGATCCTGTATGCTGCAGAGTTATTGGAGGAGTAACCTTGTCCCCCTTGTGTTTTAACCCAATTTTCCTAAATTGCACTTTGATTTTATGAATCGGGCTTGACACACTCACATCTGGAGAGAGGCTTTCAAATGGGACATTGACTGCATCCTTTTAAAATGTCTGTACAAACCCATAAGCTGCAAGGAAGGTCTGCATACACATAAAGTATTGTTCAAAAGTCAGCAACCACCATATATTTACTTTAAAATCAGCCAAGCATCTATTAACCCTTAAAAGGCTAAGCATGGAAGTGGCGGCTTGGACATATCTTATTTTTAACTGTAGTTTTCAGTAATGCCAGCTATTGATAACAAATGTTAAACGTTTAAGATAAAAAATAGTTTGCAAAAAGCAAAAGTTACAAAACTGGGAATATTTTTTTTTTCTGTAAAAACAAAAACATTTGAATTAAAACAATTCAACTTTTTTTTGACCAGTTAGTGCCCCGAACCAAGCTATTACTATGTTTACAGTGTGGAAAGGTCTTAAAAACTAAATGCTTTGCTTTGATTGGATCTACAGGATTGTGTATTTAGTCCTCTGATTGACTACCATGTAAAAACCAAACAAAATGAAAAACGTGTAAGAAAAAATATCCCTGCTAGCTGGGTCTCCAGATATACTACAGACCAATTCAGGTCCACACTACATCTGCATTGTCTACATCTGCATCTGTTCATGCATATATAACATGTTGTAAAGTTCTAGTTTAATATGGTTATTGGTTTAAACACGTTATAAACACATCACTGATACGACGTCCATTCTTAAACAATGGCCTGACCACCCCAAAATCCAAAACTCAGCATCAATGAATATGTTTGGGATTAGTTGGATGGTGAGAAAAAGAAAGTGCAACCAACTTTTAAGACTCAATTTTGGAAGTGTGTAAAAATATCCCTGCCGATTTCTGTGAAAAACTGAAAGGAAGTCTACTGAAAAAAAGGAAGTTGTCATCAAGGCAAAAGAAAGAGGGCTTTGAAAAAACATCATGTTTAAGCAATATGTTTAGTTGTTGAAGCTTCTGTGTAATTTTCTGTTCAATACAATTTTTTTTGTTGCCATATGCTGAAAAATGAATAGCTTGTACTCATAATATTGACAGTTCACAGTAATATTCCCTGACCCAGGCTCCCTCCTAGGGTCACTATAATTGGACCCTAATTTCCCAAATGGGAATCATCTGAGTTCCTTTAATTGACTCTGTCCTTGTAGTGAATTGAGACATTTAAATGGAAACCAAATGCGGATGGCCAAAAAAGTCATGACTATCTGATAAGATCAGCAGACACTGACTGACAGAAAGGCAGTTATGTGGACACTGGGAGCCGCTCCATTGTTGAGCTAGGCTGTGTTGTACTAACACAGCTCAATGGGCATGTTCTCTGCAAATATTTTAGACTGCTGAGGAATTTGTCTCCTCATAAACAGCTAAAAATAGTTGCTGAATAACTCTCAGCACTGGCATGTTTTTGGAAACATTCACCCTCACAATGGGTCCCTTGCTGTAACCTGTACTTTATGGAGTTCATTATTTATAAGGTTGAAGATTTCTTCCCAGCTGCTCCTAAACTGCCTTTTGGTAATGCCTGCTTGCTAATGTGATTGCTCTGTGCTTTGAGCATTGCTTTGCTATTCCTGATGAAATTGATAACATGCCAATTCAGCTTGTTTTGGCTGCTTGCATTTGAAGCACCTCTAGTCTGGTTACAATAGGTCATCCCCTCCAGCCAGTGTTTTGAGCCTTTCCAAAATTAGCATATGATGAAAAGGCCTTAATGAGCATGCTGCATCACAGTGCTTATCTCAGGAAATGAAATAATCACTGATTTTAAAATCAGATAATTTCAGGGCAGAAAAAAACAACAAAACACAAAATTGGCCTGCTGTCCTGTCCAGCATAAGCGTAGCTCTTTTGGTGTTTCAGTCGGTCTCTCTGAGGAAACAACAAAGGCTTTTGCATCCAGCAGCCTTCCTGAAAATCATTTCCAGGACGTACACTGGTCAAAAGATGTTGTTTGTGCAATTAGCTCTTTTTTCTGTTAGCAGAGCAAAAATATTCACCCAGAATCCAAATGATATCTTAATGACTACATTGTGGTTTCTCCTCAAGGAAACCGAAAGGCAAAAAGGATATGATGTCACCCAATTGCTTGTGGAGACTTTATATGAGAGCAAATTAGAAAGAGCTATTTTCCTGCTAGTTTTCAGCTGTGCTCCTCAAATCTCTCCCTGCATCTTACTCCAGTAGAAGGTAACACTGAGGACAAACTTGAACAAGGACAATTCTGTCCATTCAGCCTAGAGCCTCTGTATATTTAATAAACATTCAGGGCTGCTTTGGGAGACATTTGGCAAAGTTACCATAGTGAAAGGACATCTTTCACTACAATAGTGAATCTCATTATTGCATACACTGTGCTTCTGTACTCTTAAGTATCTGTTTTACTGTAATACAAACTCTAGCTTTGTGAGTCAAACAGCTTTGCTAACAGATAAATGTGCATTAGATTTTAATGCTCTGAGCAAATAAATAAATAAAAATAGAATTGGCTATTATTTTGTAACCATGCTGGTCAGAACCACCATAATAAATTCCACAATGGTATTTTATAACATCCAGACCCTGGAGTTCAGACATTTTCAGTCTGGAAGAGAAGATAAAACATTAAGGTTAAGCTTAAGGTTAGAAATTCAATTTACACTGTCTGTCCAAAAGTTTGTAAATTCCGTTTCTTTTGTAATGTGTTCCCAACTCTCTACTCTTCTGGGAAGGCTTTATACTAGTTGTTGGAAAATTGCTGTGAGGATTTGATTGCATTTAGCCACAAGAGCATTAGTGAGGTCAGGTACTGATGTTGGGTGATCAGTTCCGGATCACTGATGCCACTGCAACTCGTCCCAGAGGTACTGGTTGGTGGGGGGCTTTATGCTACTGTAGCTGACACTTGGTATTGGACATTGTGACCTATTGTTTTATGTGTGGCTGCTGCAGAGAGTCATGTTCTATTGGCTGTTCTTTACTTTGGAGATCATACACATTATGTGTGTTTGTGTCAGTTTAGAGTAAACCCTAAATTAAGCTGTTTTTATTAATTATAAGAGGCTTCTGGATATCTTTGGACATACAGTGTATATATATAATACATGTGGATATATGATTCCATGTCTCTGTGTGTATCTGTGTTTGTTGCAGTAGAACATGTCCTTCCAGCAGGACATGGGTCATGCTTTGAGCTGACTGCTGTTTATATATATATATATATATATATATATATATATATATATATATATATATATATATATATATATAAAAACACATGCCACCTATACATGACACCCCATCCAAATATATATGAACCAGCACAAAGGGCCTGGGTTCGGTTCCCCAGCTGGGTAACCAGGGTCCTTTATAAGTGTAGTTAGCATGTTCTTCCTGTATCTGCATGGGTTTCCTCTGGGTACTCTGGTTATAAATATATCACTGTTGTCAAAACCAACCTTGTATCTTCAAAAAGATAACTTTTCATGAGAAGGAAAAAACCTTCTTTACTTTTACTGTAAATCAGTGAACCCTGATTTTTGTTTTAATTTTGGGGGCATGTAGCTACCAAATCTTCCAAATGTAAGGGGTTGCTGCTTTTATTATGTGATGACAAACGCATTCACAACAGTGACAGTGAATACAATAATCACTCTAAAAAAGAAAAAAAATCTATGCAACCCCTCATTATAATAAATTAATGAAAGAAAAAATATGTTAGTAAAACTTAAATAAAAAATAATCATAATACATTATGATGATATAGAAACAAGTAAGTAATTAAGTAAATGAATAAATCACATGGAATAAAAATAAGTCGGATTTTCACAACTGTCATCAATCACTCTGGGGCATGTGTATGTGTTTTTCATGTTTCTACTACCCACTGTGTTAGGTCTCACCTTCATCCTCACAGCTCTCATGCGTGACTGACTGCAGGAACCATGAGCACCTCCTCAGTGCTGAACATAAACATGTCATGGTGTCCCTTAACTACAGTGGCTGCAGAGGCTATAATGAGGGTCTGTCTATAACATGTATGCATCAAATAAGTTATTTACAGATGGGTAGATGGGTAGAGGTCCTGGAACTCACACTCAAGTAACACTATACTTTTACATCAGTAAACTGTTGACTGAAGTAGAAGTAATAGAAGGCTGTAGAAAAGCAACTGGAGTAGGACTGCAGAGAACCTTTCAGAGCATGTAATAGACACTATTCTTCTCTTTTTGGGATCTTGTTGGTCTAAAATAAACTGATAAAGCTTGGATAATTAAGAACTCAGTGTAAATGGTGATAAAGATGTTGTTACTCCAAATAACCCATTTTGATACCTTTATTTTCAAGCCTGGGAATAAAAACTAGACTACTTTCTTCACAAATAGGCTTGTACTTGAGTAGAAGTAAAAAACTTACAGTTGTGTGCAAAGGTTTGGGTACCCATGGTCAAATAATATGTTTTTGTTGGTTTTTGAAAGTTAGTTGGTACAGGAACACACTAATGCACGTTTTAATGCACACTTACTGTTTAATTACTGCATTTAACATATTAGAAAAAATAAAACATAAAATGTGCAAATGTTATGGGGAATTTTAGCTTCTATGTTCTACTTTTTGTTGTTCCAAATTCAGATAATAAATAGAAATTGTGCACTAAAATTTACAGAAAATGTTTTTAAGTTTGTTCCCTGTACAAATTTGCTGGCTTATTTTCATTTGAAAATCAACAAAATGTGTTATTTGACTGGGAGTATTCAAATTTTTGTATGTGACTTTATGATTTGAGAAACTCAAATCCATCAAAATTGTACTCTGCCCACCTCTGACTGTATTAATCCAAAAAGCCACTCGCTTCCAAATCACTGCTGCTGTACCACTTGCTAAATAGAACAACCTGCTTCCAGTGAAAGCCAATCCAAACATGTTTGACACAATCTACAAGCTGCCTTTTAAAAAAAACATTTAAAAAGCTCTTAAAAGTCATTAGAGGAACATTAAAATGTGCTGGGCGGCAATCCTTTGATGCCTCTGCTTATTAGTGAGTGAGGGAGCCATAAAGCAGGGGATGTGAGGAAGGGTGAAGCTGAGGCTTGTGTCTGGGATGCAGGTGATTTGGATTTTCTGAGGGAAGAGAGACAGCCAGAGAGAGAGAGAGAGAGAGAGAGAGAGAGAGAGAGAGAGACAGTCACACTCTTGACACACGACTGTGATCTTCTGCACGTCTCACCATCATTAATCATTAATTACCACCTAAACTTTTACACAGCAGATCAAAGATATTAATTAGGCAAGGGTGTATTTAAATACATTTCAAGCCTGTTACATGCATGTTTAAACTAATTAGGCCAGCAGTGGTTTTCAAAAAACATTACAAGAGGGCCTCCCGTGTGTGTTTATGTCCAGCGTACTGTGATGTAAATGATTTGGAGGGTTCACTGAACTGTTTTTAGCCACTGGCTGAAAGGAGCTGCTGCTGTAGTAACACACTTGGTGGGAGAGAGCGAAAAGGGAGAGAGAGAGCATGAGAAAGAAGGAGTATTGCATGTCCACACCTGAGCCCAGCCATCTGCTACTGTAGCTGAGAAAAAAAGAAAAGGAGGCCCACCTTGACCACACTCCTTTCTCCTTTTTCACACTCCATCTATCAGAATGCTTCCACCGTCAACAGCTGGCTGTTCCCTCAGGCGAACTTTCTGCTTCGTTAAAGCTCTGGACTCTGGCTTCTAGAGCTTAGAGTGTTTTCTAGTGAGGCTCTGCTGTTGAACCCTTTGGCTGTGTAATTTGATTTACTTCAGGTGATTTGGGTGAAACAAAATCGAAATGAGTCCACAGTCAGGTGTAGGTCAGCATAACTGCCAGAAACATTTCTTTAATCGATTAAAGTAATAGCCATTCAGCACAACAGCGTTTTATTTACCAAGCACTACTGGAAGCTTTGAAGGCAGTGACAGGATTTGGTCTAAAAAGTCCTGGGAATCGCCAGCAATACCAAACCCATAGTGTCATATTCTATCTGGAGAAATGCTGTTGAAAGTTGAGATTCTACACTTTTAATTTACATATGACATAGTTGTTACCATGAGGAAAAAATGGACATATTATGATTTGAATTTGATAAAAAGTTATTTTGCATTACCCTGAGCACTGTTAATTAATATATCTAATTTAATTTTATCAGTCTAGATAGTTTTTTTTTTCATTACCTGACCAAAGAATTAGAAAAAATTGGATATATATGTTTCAAAATCTGTTAAAAATGGTTTAACAACATGCCTTGGCACTAGGAACATATAAATTATTGCATTAGAAAAATGTAAAGATGCACTGTATACCTTCACATTGAATATCAAATAGAAAGAACTCAGTCAGAACATGGTGGAGGACTTCTCTTCTGAGGACGTTGTGAATTATCTACTCTTATCATCATATCTTCATCAGTATGATGTAGATTTTGCATTTGAGATCTGAACATTGATGCAGAGCTTCTTTTTTTGCCTGAGCACTGTACATTAATACCTAGATGTTTGACATTGTCTAAAACTTTTTTTTTCCTGCTGACTCAGTAATGCTACTTTCAGTCTTGACAAAAATCTTACATATAGCTTAATTTACCCGTTTCAAAACTTAAACTTAGTTTTAAGTTCCATTGTATACGTTTTACTTTGTATTAATTCTGTCTACACTGTATTATTTCTGCACATAGTACTACACTTTGCTACTTTTTATTTTCACAGTGCGATGTTATTACTTCCATCTACCTCATTCCTTTCTGCTAGTCACCTGAACAGTTGGTGCAGCTTCTTCATTTATTGTTATTTGTTGTTGTCTGGTGTACTTGTCTAGTATGTGCAGGATACCTCCTCCCTTATTGCCTCCCTGGGTACTTCAATTTATACATCTATTGTTTGCTGCTGTAGTATAAGAATTTCATTAGGTTTTGGAAAATGCTATATTTTGAATACATATGACAAAACAGCAACCTTGAACCTTGAATTATCAGTGGTTGACCTAAAATGATCTGTCTCACATTCTGTTATGTAAACTTCTCACCAGCATCAGGAGGTTATGAGTTAGAAGAAATTCTAACTAATTGAAATTTGAGTTGAGTTAATAAAGTTAAGTTAAATGACCCTTATTTGTCCCACAGCGGGGAAATTTCACCTCTGCATTTAACCCATCCATGAAGTGAAACACCACATACACACTAGTGAGCATGCACACACTAAGGAGCAGTGAGCACACTTGCCTGGAGCAGCGGACAGCCCTATCCGCGGTGCCTGTGGAGCAGTTGGGGGTTAGGTGTCTTGCTCAAGGATACCTCAGTCATGTACTGTCAGCTCTGGTCACAGGGCCGGTTCCCTAACCTCCAGCCCATGACTGCCCCTATGTAATAATTTGTAAAATGCAAAAAGGCTATGTAATAATTTACCCAATTGTGAGTTGAAGTGTCCTTCCTATATTGGCAGTAAAAAGGATAAAACATATTATACATTGTTGACAGCAATGTAATTTTTTTGTCATTTTTAATGCAAATGCAGGCTTGAACGTGTCAATACAGAATGCAAATGTAATTATGTAACTGCGTAATAATTATGTAATTACATAATTACATTTGAATTATACAGCAAAATGACAGTAATAGATTTAGCCTTCTAAGGGTTAAACTGCATAACTTTAAAGAACAGTCAGATGTGAAGTGCTGGTAGGGGTTATGTTTAATAATGCTGATTACTGCCTATACAGAAGCATAATGAGCTGGTCTGCATGGAGCAGGCAGTAAAGGAGAAGGGGGGCTGGAGGGGGTTTTGAATGAACCTTGACTGTCCTGGAGGCCTTCCGGGGTGCATTCATTTGCAAAACACTCAGGGAATGGGCCATCCATTTCACCCCCTGGCCTCCACCAAACCCCCCACTGGAGAGATGCTATCTTATCAACTCAATAATGGCTGTGCATACAAAAAGGGACTTGAGCTCTGCTGGTGCTTCGTTTCAAATCCAAGGGGTGTGAGAGGGCCTTTTGGAGAGGGAGTGCATGTGAGTGTGTGTGTGTGTGTGTGTGTGTGTGTATAGAGGGGTTGAATTGGGGGGGTGGGGGGGTGGCAAAGATAAGTGCTGAAAGGGTGACTTGAATGATAGCACCAAAGGCCAAAGCTTTGCCATGGGATTTACTTATCTCACTGGCAATAAGAAATGCAAACAGTATCCAGTGTGCAGATAAAATAGCACTGTCTTCATTACTCATCTGAAATAATAGAGAGAGGAAAGAAAAGAAGGGAAGTGTGAGGAATGTCCCAGGGCCAAAAGACACACCAGGCTGGACCAGATGTATATTTGGAGTGGCCTAAAAAGCAACCCTGAACTGTAACCCTCAAACATTTATTGGAGCTCCTTGGAGAAAGCTGAAAATTTGGCTACATATGAAGCACCTTGCTGTGTTAAGGGAATATAAGAGGACAGTATAGAGCTGCATTCACCAGCACTAAGTGGTACAATATACATAATCTTTCAGTGTTAAGGTTCAGATTTTGTTCAGGGTTGAGAGAAAATACATGCTGTGAATTGAATACAGATAGTTTTAGAAATATATAAAACATAGTGCCATACATTTGAATGATTGAAACAAGCATGAAAGTAAACCCTGTGAACAGTTTACACTGTTGTATTCAAATGTGTTTGTCTGTCTATCTATCTATCTATCTATCTATCTATCTATCTATCTATCTATCTATCTATCTATCTATCTATCTATCTATCTATCTATCTATCTATCTATCTATAGTTTTTATGCATAATATTATTGTCTTGCTTTCATCAGTTGAGCTTTGACCAAAAGATACAAAATAAAATAATAATAATAATAATATTGGCATTTCTATACTTACAGGAGAAAATTTATTGGGTAGGGATATATGATGATGCTGGATTCATATTAATAGCAAACACACAGTTGCTTTTAAAAATAATCTGCGTCAGACAGAGGTTTGACAAGTAATTCAAACTGATATTTGATGACATATTAGTTATACTCTGGAAAAGCAGACTGTTTAGCTGTTGCTGAGCAGTGGTGCTAAAATGTCTGAATATTACTATTTGTACTACATTTGTAACCTTATTGGAAATTAGTGCTATTTTTTCATAATGCTAATCTAGGTTATCCAGATAATTTTCCACATTTTATACCTGTTCCTCTATTGGCATTACAATTGGATCATCCCCAGTATTGTAGTGCAAAAATGGCGGTATGTAGCCAACCGTACACTCTCAGAAGTAAAGGTTTGAAACTGTCACTGGAGCAGTATCCCTCTCATCCCTGGGGTGGGACTCTCAAGGGTACTTCTCACTACCTTTAGTCAGGGAACATAATCGTACACTGATTTTATACACTGATCAGGCATAACATTATGACCACCTTGTTTCTACGCTCATTGTCCATTTTATCAGCTCCACTTACTACACAGGCGCACTTTGTAGTTCTGTAATTACAGACTGTAGTCCATCATTTTCTGTGCATGCTTTGTTAGCCCCCTTTTACCCTGTTCTTCAGTAGTAGACCCCCATGGACCCTCACAGAGCAGGTACTATTTGGATGGTGTTAGTGTCTGTTGTGCTGGTATGAGTGGATCAGAGACAGCAGTGCTGCTGGAGCTTTTAAGTACTGTGTCCATTCACTGTCCACTCTATTAGTGTCACTGCTGGACTGAGCATAGTCCACCAACCAAAAATATCTAGTGGGCAACGTCCTGTGGCCACTGATGAAGGACTAGAGGATGACCAACACAAACTGTGCAGCAGTAGATGAGCTATCGTCTCTGACTTTACATCTACAAGGTGGACTGACAAGGTAGGAGTGTCTAATAAAGTGGACAGTGAGTGGACACAGTGTTTAAAAACTCCAGCAGCACTGCTGTGTCTGGTCCACTCAGACCAGTGCAACACACACTAATACACAACCATCACGTCAGTGTTACTACAGTGCTGAGAACGATCCACCACCCACTCGCCTCCAGGCTTTTTATTTTATTGTTCTGTTTTAAAACATTAGGTTATAAAAACCTAGAAAAAAAAACTTATTTAAGGTACACAATTGGACCTTAAAACCACTGTTGTACCATTTATATTGTTTGTACCTTCAAGAATGAAAAAGTATCTGTACAGAACCTTTATTTCTAACAGTGTACAGTGAAATTTGTGTATATTTTTTGAAAATGATTACTCACACCAGAGACTGATGCTCAATTATGCTCATAAAGCTTAAAACTTAAAAAAATGAAACTTAAGCTGTGACACTTTGCCTCTTAGTTTTGTCATTGACAATCAGATGTGAAGTGCTGGTAGTTAATTGAGAAATTAACAAAAGTACTATTTTGGGTATAATGCTAGCCCATACAGTTTATGCCTCTGTAATGATAACATTCATCAGCACTTAAAGCTTTCAGCTCTTTGGACCGCCTTTAAGATTTTCAGTATGTGCTTTAACAATAGTTAAGAGGAGGGAAGTTTTGTGCTTAACACACTGCTACATATTTGAATGTACAATTATGGTATACTTGCCAAAGTACAATATATTGGGACAAAATGATAAAACATAATATGTTCAAATCTTTTAGCACTGTTTATGTTTTATTTTTCTCCAATATGTTAAACCTAGCAAATAGTGTGCTAATTTAACAGATAAATGTCATATTTACGTGTGTTCTCAGTAGAGAAGGTGTTAATTTATTTGAACAGAAAATAAACAAAACATGGAAATTAACCAGGGGTGTTCATGCTTTTATGTATGATTGTCTCAATATATGTAAGCCAGGACATTTTTACAACAGGCCAGGATATTCCATAAATTATGTATGTTTATTTCATCCAGCATTAGGCTACTAATAGTAGTTTTAGTGATGCCTCTGTGTGGTGTTAAGAAGCCTGCAGGCCTTAAGTTTGAATAAAAGGAAAATCATTGTTTATAGGCCTAAAGGCTTTATGTAAATAAGCTATTGTGTAGACTAATGTGTTCTATCTGTGCTAAGATATTATATAGTGAGTAAGAGAAAGCTGGCATCTACACTAATGGAAATAACTAAATATGTAAGTTCATTTTATTTGGCTCTAGTTTTGACGGCTGAACTGTACTCAGTGAGAGGAAACTTAGCACGTCCTGACTCTCCCATTTGGCCAGTGTAGCTAAAGGTCTGAGACTCACTGGAAGATGTAGAACAGAATAACACAAAATTAGACTAGCTAATCAGTTTAGCTGATTCAAGTTATGAAATACCCTTATAAATTGACACAAAGTGGTATCAAACATGGAAATAATGCACCAAGTCATCCATTTATTCGATTTATGTTGCCAACCAGAGTTTTCTTACTCACGTTGGAGCTGTCTAGCTGAGCTGAAATCTTGTAATTCTAAGTATCTGATAAACAGAACACTTTTAAATGCGTTAAGTCTCATCCTCATTGAGGGATTTGTTGTATAAGTGATGTATAAATGTGTAAAATGTTTTGTTACAAAACTTTTGATTTAAAAACTAAATATCTAACTGTCTAAACTAATTCATGTTGATGATGGCTGTAATTATGATGCTTTCTGTCAGAATTCACTTCATTCAGCCACAGCCATTACAGTGAAATACAGGCTGGCAGAGGCTTAAAAACACAGCAAAACTACCAATGTCTTCCTCCATTATTTAGATATTTAGTTAGATATTTAGTTATTTTTAGCATAGTGCCATATTAAATTCCAGAAAGTTCTGGACCATAAGCTAGAGTCATTTGAACACTTATTGGTTGGCTGTTAGGTCACCTGTTTTCCTGAAAGCTTCCTGGATCAATTTGCAAACAGGAAGGAAATACCCCGGAGGAAATCAATTTGGGGCTAATGAAATCAACAGCCATCCAAGCCTCTCCTCACCGCTTAGATACACAGATATAAACAAGGCCTGCAGGTGACAGATAAGACGTACATGAATTAACATTTTTCAAACCTGGCATATAGCACGCACACACAGACTCGTCCATGGCCAATGATGCTGCAGCTAATTCACTGTGAGATTTGGCTTGAATATTAATTTTACTCCTATAAATGTGCCTCGTCATATCTCATGAAGCAGACAAGGTAAATCCAGGCATGATGCCAAGTAAACGATCAATGATGGTCCTGTGTGTCCTGTGGAGCAGGCGTACAGAGAACAGGCCCAGCATGTGGTCAGCCGCGCTGTGCAGCGAATACCATTAATCTCTCCACAGCGCTCAGCCCTTAAGCCCATCAAATCATATCACCATTACTAATGCACAAAGGCCTCATGCACTCTCAGAGACTTGATGAGCATGAAGTTTAAGTTCATTCGGAGTGAAATGAAGCAGCAAAGCATTTTGTTTGAGACAGTTTCACAGAACAAGTTCATAAAGGGCACATTAAGGCCCAAAAACAATGTGCATAGTAGCAAAGCAGAAAAAACCAGATAAATAAAAGTGCATTAAATGTTCTGCTCATAATTCATAGCAAAACTTTGCAAGTACTCTGGGACAGCTAACATTTCAGAAAGTTTAATGAATGCTAAAGTAATCATTTGCTGGATTGCAATAACTACAGATGTTAAACAGAAAGTTTACTAATGTTGTTGATAGATTTGCATGCAAAGCTGAAAGAACAAGTGACAAAAGTACCACCTTACAAATGGTTCCAAACCTCTCTTGTTTTTGTCATCAGTATGCAAGCTTTTCAGGTTTTTGAAACCACTATTAAGCCAGAAGAGTTTGAATATGTGCTCTTTGCAGTAGATTGAAAAGAGATGTTTTGGAATTATTGTGTGTGGACCTGCAGAAATGCGTTACATGACATTTCTAAAAAAACTAACTCTAAAAATGATACTGTAAGACATCTTAATCGGAAACCAAGTTATAATTTAAAGCCTCTGAAAAATCATATTTAAATATTCTACTTCATTCCATCCAGTTTATGGTTCAACTGAGGCAGGGATGTCCAATCTTATCCACAAAGTGCCAGTGTGGCTACAGGTTTTTATATCAACAAAGCAGGAGATCAGCATTTTGAAGACTGAAACCAACTGATTAAACAAGTGGAATCAGATGGGCTCCAGCTTGCTTTGAGTGAAAACCTGCAGCAACTTCTGCACACAGTCACACAGTCTTTTGTGTATAAGATTGGACACCCCTGATCTGAGGTATCAGGATGCAGTTTAACAGAATTAAAACAGCAGGCTATCCAGCTAACCAGCCCTTTGCCATGCTTACATCTTAAAAACTAAGAAAACATGGTAACACTTTTTGTTTGTACAGTACTTGCTGAACATCCATGTCAGGTGACATTGTTTTTTTTATTGAGTAGTGTTATGACCTTTTTTGCATGAAATGTCATAGCAAGTTCTAACTACTGACTGAAAGGTTCAGTGCATTTAGGCATATAGAGGTGGTCAAGATAACTTGCTGAAGTGCAAACCAAGCATCAGAATGGGGAAGAAAGGCGATTTAAGTGACTTTGAACGTGGCGTGGTTGTTGGTACCAGACAGGCTGGTCTGAGTATTTCAGAAACTGCTGATCTAATGGGATTTTCATGCACAACCATCTCTAGGGTTTACAGATAACAGTCCAAAAAAGAGGAATTATCCAGTGAACAGCAGTTGTGTGGACGAAATTGCCTTGTTGATGTGAGAGGTCAGAGGAGAATGGGCAGACTGGTTCGAGATGATAGAAAGGCAACAGTCACTCAAATAACCAACCAAAATCTCTGAGGAATGTTTCTAACACCTTGTTGAAAGTATGCCACGAAGAATTAAGGCAGTTCTGAAGGCAAAAGGGGTCCAGCCTTTTACTAGCAAGGTACCTAATAAAGTGTCTGGTGAGTGTAGATGATGTGATTTAATTTCTAGACCATTTATAGATTATACCACAGACAGCTCACCAATCTGATGTGCCAATATATACCAGTTGCCAATCAGTTTCATGTTACTGTGACATACACTAAGCAGATAAGTCTGTCATTTCACCCAAGAAAGTGTCATGACAATCAGTGTTACTTGACATGTTTATGTGACAGATTTATGTAGGTCTATTTCAGTTGTCATGAAGGGCTCATGTAATAAGCTGCAGTAAAAAAAGTTTCCAGTACATATAAAGCATTGTCCCACTTCAGCTTGGAAACTATTCCGCTGTACCTGAAAAATGGCTGAAAAAATGTTACCTGTGTTCTAAGGTCTATTATATCACCATTAAAAAAACTATTCAACACAGTTTTAACATATTTATATTTAGATAACTTGGGACAGCTCACAAAAGCGTAGTAGTTATGAGAATACAGCTTTTATGATGGGTCTTATGATGTTTATGATGCTATTTGAGCTTCATTATGATGCTCTGTGTAGCATCATAATGTCAGTCTTGAGTGGTTGTGGCTCGAGGTGGTCCTCTCAAGTTTCATGAGAAAAAAAAAGTCTGGCAATGACCTAAGAGGTGTTGCTGAGAATGTATCATGACTTACATTTTTATGAGGACTAGTGAAAGTATCAAATCAGTGCATGCAGACAGCTATTAAGGTTTATGCATATTCATTAATGCTGTGCATATTGAGCAAGGAGAAACAGCTGGCAATCTTAGCCCCTGTCAGTAATCAATTTTAGTACTGCTGCTTTCTCTGGCAGAAGATCTTGTATTACGATGCTCTCTGTAACCAGTTGAATGTAAATAGCCATTGCTATAACAGCGCTATGTTTTGGATGTTTCCATTATTTGTTAGCTACTTAAGCCTCGTAGCTCCTGTGCAAGACTGATGAAGCAAACTTTGTACACCAAACATGTCTTGATTGACTGATTTCATTTGGGGTCAAACTTTTTTCTGAACCACGACATTAAAAGGTATGCACACCTTTTTTGTTGTTGTTCTTTCTTCATATTCTGGACTAGAACAGCACATCCATCCCAGAACATCTGACACCCAACACTTTGAGATTATAAAGTCTAACAGTACATCTGTAATGTTTCTATACTCTGTGATCTAACACTACAGTGATTTAGGTTGAGACTATATAATTTACAGTGCAGTCTGGCAACTGAAAATTGTTGTTGTTTTGGCTTTAAATACCGGCATTTGTCATTAGATGCTGAGTAATGTTCTACTAGACTTTTGCAGATATTTTTGTGTTCAGTTCTACCTTCAGTAAATGAAATGCGTGCTCGGTGGAGTTCAGGCCAGGTGACAGACTTGTTCAGTCAAGAAGCACAAAATAGTAATCACTGGAAAGACAGATCGGTTTTTATTAGTGCAGCAATCTCTTCTGAGATTATGACTCTGTTTCAGGGCCCTGAAGGTTTTTATGTATTTTTTAGAAACTGTACTTTCTGTTCTTCAAGTCTACCAATAGTTTGTTCTCACCTCCTTTCTTTCTTTCTTTCTTTCTTTCTTTCTTTCTTTCTTTCTTTCTTTCTTTCTTTCTTTCTTTCTTTCTTTCTTTCTTTCTTTCTTTCTTTCTTTTCATTCTTCTCTCTATTATTCCAGATGGATAATGAAGGCAGCACTCTTTTGTTTGCACTCCAGATCATGTTTGCATTCACTGTATTAAAGAAAAATTGCTGCTTCATCTTAAAAAGTAAGTAACTGGAATGCCTGAAACTTTCTAATGCATGCAATATCAAATTATTTATTATATTATTTATACGACATTGGTTGTTCTAACTTACTTTTAGGAATTAAATTAAACATTTTGACCTCAACCTCAAGAGATTATGCTTATGCATTCTCTCTTTATCGTGGTCTTTGACACCCCTTTTCCCCCATCTTTTGTCAGTATTTATCAATCATTCACTCCTTTAGTCTGCCATGTCTTCAGGAGCAGGTTTAATGACCATTGCCCTGAACCCATTTAGCACACTTTGCTATGATGCTTTTTGGGTACTTTGCTGTTTTTAGTTCATGGTTTTGTTTTTTTTTTTGCTGTTTTTTTTTTTGTTTACTATTGCTAAATTGCTAAGTACTATCGCTCGACTTAAATGATAATGTTCAGGGCCAATGCCTCACATTGGGACTTATGTATGAATACTGTACATAAGATCTGCTGTTTAAATTAAAAAAGTAAATAACCTGGCTGCCTTAAAAATATCTGATCCTGCAGACTTCAGTTGACCACACCTGATCCATCTAATTATTCCTGTAGAGGTCTGTGACCAGTTGAATGAGGTGTATTACATTTGGTAAGGTCAAACTTGCTAGAAGAGAGTAATGAGTGGTGGTGGAGAGGTGTTTTTGACCTGTGCTTTATTAAAAGTGATTGGTCTAAGCAAGTTTGCTGAACATCCAGTATCATTCTTAGTTTTTAACTTCTTTATCTTTAATGTCTTTCTGATTTGACTCAACACTCATCTCTATTTCTATTCGATTTTTGGCATTTTTATGGTTTACTTACTTGAACTTCTTTGGTCCCAGTGTTACCAAAAACAGAATCCAGATACACCCGTTTTTAATGCATGAACTAAGGATGTAGTCACATGCCAAGAAACAACTAAGCAGTCAACTGTCCATTACCTCTCCCAAAATCAGAGGAATATGCATAAAGGCTGTAGTGCACCATGACCAGTTATGTGTTTGGTTGTCACAGACATGAGGTTTACAAGACATGAACATGCAAATCTATACTTTTATTTAAGATTGTGTCAATTGTCAGCATCAGGAAAAAGCAGGAAGCATACATTTCACAGAAAAGTACATAGAAGCTTCAACAGGTAAATGTACATCATTTTTTCATTATGTAGTGAGCATCCATTCTTTTTGGTCTTGCTTTCAGTTTTTTTTTTTAAGAAATCTGTAGGAATATTTTTCTACCTCCAGAGTTCAGTCTTAGAAGTTGGTTGCATTTTCTACTTCTCACAATCCAAGTAAACCCAAGTACATTCAATGATGTTGAGGTCTATACTCTGGGGTAACCAGTCCATTCTTCATTTACTTTCCTTTTCTCAGTAATGGCTTCTTGACAGCTACACATCCATTCAGACCCTATAGCGTGGAATTGTCTCACAGTAGAAGGATGGACAGAAACATCTGTGGATTTTGTCAGATCTGATGCCACAATGGAGGTTGATTTTCTCCCGTCTCTCAGTGATGACAGCTTTAAGTGCTGATAAGATTTGAACTGGTTTGTTGGTCTACCAGGCGTTACATGATTATACCCATCTGAACTCCAATTTTAGAAATTATCTATTTTTTCCTTTGACTTTCCCCTTCCTTATACATGTGGATTATTTTATATCTACTTCTGAAAAATGAATAACTTGTACTGAATGGTTTGACTGGGAATTTTTGCACAGTACTGTATGCCCAGTTATTTATGGCTGCCTGAATTGGAATGCTGTATACAAAGGGATATGATTCCTATATAATATAAATGCAATCCAATTAAATCTAAGATTCTATACTTTTTAAAAAACGTGCTGGTGTGCAGAGCCAAACAAATAGAATTTTTTGTCTGCTTGACTGCATTGTATAATTAGCACCATCCAGATCCAGACATATAAGCAGATCAGAAAATAGCAGTATCTCTGTATGAAACAAGCTGTATTGCACTGCCAACACATATTTGCATTCACAGACACGCATGGATAAAAAAAGGTGGTCTGAAGTAAACAAAGTCACCGACTATTCATCTCTCAAATCATCGCAATAAAAGAAAAGAAAATACACCACCAGGGAAAAAGAGAACACCTACAAACTAATAAAAATCCCAAGATCAAA
The DNA here is from genome assembly GCF_015220715.1 of Pygocentrus nattereri. NCBI lineage: Eukaryota > Metazoa > Chordata > Actinopteri > Characiformes > Serrasalmidae > Pygocentrus > Pygocentrus nattereri. The sequence goes on along the minus strand of NC_051214.1, from coordinate 36,693,453 downwards.
GCTCATTTCATGATAAGATTGTTGGACCTTGGCCACGGTGCTCTATTTAAAATCCATGGTGGGCTCATGGATTTGATTCTGAAACTGCTCTTTATTGAAGATATGATCAAAGGCTGTTTTGTTTTGTTTGCTCTTCTTGCACTGTTGGGGCCATTTCCACTCTAAGTCATGCAAATGGACCCACCAAGTGCTGCTGCAATTCTTTCTCAGCTTATCTACTATGGGCCAGGCAAGGCAAGTCTTATCCATTCTTAGGTGTTTAATATTTATGGCGAGAAATGGCACTGGACCACCTCTGTCTTGTGTGTTATTTCTGTCCCTGATAAAGTATATGTGACATGGACCATGAGGACATCATCAAGCTTGGGCAATGCTTTATCAAAAGAGAGAGGCAGCCAATTTAACTAGGTGACCCCAATAGCTGTGGACTTATAACCTTATGAATACAAATTTAGGACATAGTTTCCTCACACCACCCTCTGAATTCCTCGTTGCAGATATCCCTCCCAAAAATAATCTATAGACGGACACAAAGGCTTAAGTCCAGTGGGCCGGATCACAGGGAGGAAGAATAATTGACCATTTTCCAGCATGTCACAGTTTTCAACAAGTCTGGCCAGCCCAGAGAAGAAGAAGAGGAGGCTTCTGGCCCATCCGGGATCAAGCTAATCCAAGAACACACAGCTGTGTGTCTAAAGATCAGTCAGCATGGCCCTGCCACCCTCATAGGCCTCTAGTCCTCTGCTATCTGGGCAGACTGAAAGGAAACCTGATATGTTTGAGGGCCACAAAAGAAAGGCAGAACAAAGGCCCCCTCCAGAACACATTCAGAGCACTGGGAGGAAGGCCAGTTTTTCTGAATGACCAGTGCATTCCTGCTCAGACAGATGCAGGAGATGTGTGTTTGTGTTTATGTGTATGAGTGTGTGTGTGTGTGTGTGTGTGTGTGTGTGTTATGAAGAGTCAGGAGCATTCGTGTTGGTCCTGTAGAGTTGTACAACCCCACAAAACCATATTGGTGTGGCCAGTTGTTCTCCACCAGTTGTTTGCAGTACAAAAAAATCGCATGTTGGTATTTTACATAAAATAAAACGTCTCTGTGGGTTTGTTTTTCTCTTAAATATTTATTAGTAGTTTTGTAATAATATTTCAAATGGAGTTAAAAGCTGCAACAACTTCTCTACCTGACCAGGACTTATGGACATTTCAGACTGTACGGTGATTGGCATTTTCTAAAGTCTAGTACTATTTCATCATTTATTATAAGTTAGTTAGACAAGCCAACAAATTATGCAGAAAGATCTTAATTTACTTGCACACTCTGCCTAGCAGCTCAGACATCCTAGTGAAAGGGAGGTAGAGAATGGAGGAAGAGATCTATAACAAGCTACTCTCAAATCCTCTCTTTCACTTCTGTGTAAAGATCTTTCATTACACTTGTTCCCCTTTTTAAATTGAAGTCTTTTCCCACACTTAAAGGATGTTTATTTTGAATACTAGCTTGCTCACTGGTTGTCGGTCAGGCACGTCTGAAGGGACTTTGGTTTGTGTGGGTCATGGCTGTGGTAAGGAGCTGCTGATGACAAATCTGGCCTAATTCTGATTGGTTTGGGGATCACATGATGTCAGTGTCTTCCAATATAGTCCCACCCAACACAAATCCAACCAAGTAAACACTAAACGACAGAAAACTCACAAACAAAATGACCAATAATCCTCTGCGGTTGCAGTATTTTGTCCGTGGTTGTTGGCCTGGAGCCTATACCAGCAGTCATTGGGTAGGTCACCATTCCATCGTAGGGCAGACACACAGACATATATATTCACACATATACGCACACACAGGGGCAATTTAGCATGTATAATTAACTTGACTGCATGTCTTTGGACTGTGGGAGGAAACCAGAGAACCTGGAGGAAACCCATGCAGACACAAGGAGAGCATGCAAACTCCACACAGAAAGAACCCTGGTCACCCGGCCAGGGAGTCAAACCCAGGCCCTTCTAGCTACCTACTGCCCCACCGTGCTGCCCTCTAAAAGCAGGAACAGATGAACAAAATAATATGACAGTCCGTTTAAGCTGTGTTTCGAAAATCTTAATACAAAAAGATGTAGAAATGAAGTGTATAAAAGTGCTTGAGTTAAAAAAGGTTTTAGAGATCTTCCTCAATTTTCTTTTCATATTTTGCCCAGGCGGCAGGGCAAATGTAGGCTTCAGTAGGATTTGCACGGAGTTGCTGGAATGAGGCTGAAAGTAAGCAGTCATGGCCCAAAGAGCAGAGAGATTGGGACTGTCTCTCTCTCTCTCTCTCTCGGTCTCTCTCAGCAGGGGGCTGTGGGTGGCAGTGAAGCGTCAGTCTCTGGTGAGAATTGATTTCCATCGTCCAACCCCCCTCCCCGCACTCACCACCCCACAGCAACTGAAGGCTCAGGTCACATCCCAGCCTGCCCGAGCAAGATAACAGCAAATGAAGTGAGAGCAAGTCACCTGGAACTGCACAAAAAAGGGTGATATTGCCTCAAATTGACCAGCTCCATTTCAGAGCTCAGCGTGTATTTGCCTGTGTAGAAGAAGAGAGTTTATGTGGCTAGCACAGGTTAGTATTTGAGGCGATATTGTTTGTCTACAAGGTTTGTTGTCTCTCTCTCTCTCTCTCTCTCTCTCTCTACCTCTCTCTCTCCCCCTCTGAGGCATTCCATCTGATTATGAGTACTTTGCAATCTGCGACAGTTTGATTGATGCTCCTCCTCCATGAGCAGAATTTTGAGCAGCGCCTCCTTGGAGCACCCAGTTATGCTTCTGCAAGCCCGGTAACCTTGAATTTATGTTGCCAAGGCAACGGAACAGGTCATGCATTATGGATTATCATTGAAATTCTACACCACCTACCTAACATAATAATGGAGGCTTGGGACTTAATCAAATCAGCCATTCTAGGTATGTGTGCCTGTGTGTGTATGAGCTGTGTACAAGCCTGTGTTCATGTATATACATTTGCTGATGTTTTGTGCATGGGCACAGATGCATATTTGCTTGTATATGGACATATGCACAGTTTGCATGTTTTTTTACATCTGCATATGTGCTCCATCTATATCAGTGCAGTAGCATAGGCTGTCTGGGCTGCCACACAAATAAATTTGCCAAAAAGGGTTCTTTAGATGACATCAGACTCAGCATATCAGTATTGATGGATATCAGTACTGATATAAGCATAAAATGTTGGATTGGAAATCAAAGGGAAAAAAGAATGAAACTGATCCAATCCAGTATCAAATCTAGTCTGAAATATGGAATTTGAGCAGTTTGAGCTTAATAGCTTACTTACTAGATTTACTTACTTACTAGATCTCAAGTGAAGTATTAGTGAAAGTATAAGTGAAAAATTACTTATGGATACTCAAGGTTTCAATATCGGTATCAACATCATGATAACGTGGTATCATCCATCCATCCATCCATCCATCCATCCATCCATCCATCCATCCATCCATCCATCCATCCATTATCTTCTGCTTCTCCGGGGTTCAGGTCACGGGGGCAGCATCCTAAGCAATGAGGCCCAGACCGCCCTTTCCCCAGCCACTTCCACTAGCTCTCCAAGGGGGATTCCGAGGCACTCCCAGGCCAGCTGGGCGATATAGTCACGCCAGCGTGTCCTGGGTCTTCCCCGGGATCTCCTCCAAGGTGGACTTGCCTGTGACACCTCCCGAGGGAGGCGTCCAGGAGGCATCCTAACCAGATGACCGAACCACCTCAGCTGGCTCCTCTCGACGTGAAGAAGCAGTGGCTCTACTCCGAGTCCCTCCCGGATGACCGAACTTCTCACCCTATCTCTAAGGGAAAGTCCAGACACCCTGCGGAGGAAACTCATTTCGGCCGCTTGTATTCGCGATCTTATTCTTTCGGTCATTACCCAAAGCTCATGACCATACGTGGGTGGGTGGGAACGTAGATCGACCGGTAAATCGAGAGCCTTGCCTTATGGCTCAGTTCTTTCTTTACCACAACAGACCAGTAAAGAGCCCACATCACTGCTGACCCAGCACCAATCCGCCTGTCAATCTCCCGCTTCCTTGTACCATCACTCTTGAACAAGACCCCGAGATACTTGAACTCCTGAGGCAAGAGCCTATCCCCGACCCAGAGTGGGCTCTCCACCCGTTTCCATCTGAGAACCATGGCCTCGGATTTAGAGGTACTGATTCTCATCCCGGCCGCTTCGCACTCGGCTGCAAACCAATCCAGCGAAAGCTGAAGTTCGCGGCCTGATGTCCCCAATAGGACCACATCATCTGCAAACAGCAGCGATGTGACCCTGAGGTCACCAAACCGGACACCCTCCATCCCCTGACTGTGCCTAGAAATTCTATCCATAAAAATTATGAATAGAATCGGTGACAAAGGGCAGCCCTGACGGAGTCCAACTCTCACTGGGAACGAGTCTGACTTACTGCCGGCTATGCGAACCAAACCAAATCCAGCTTTGTTTGTACAGGGCCTGAATGGCTCGTAGCAAAGAGCCATGTACCCTGAAGCACCTCCCACAGAATACCCCGGGGAACACAGTCGAGTGCCTTCTCCAGATCCTCAAAGCACATGTGGACTGGTTTGGCAAACTCCCATGAACCCTCCAGAATCCTGGAGAGGGTGAAGAGTTGGTCCAGTGTTCCATGACCAGGGCGGAACCTGCACTGCTCCTCCTGGATCCAAGGTTCGACTATAAGCTGGACTCTCTTTTCCAGTACCCCTGCATAGACCTTACCAGGGAGGCTGAGGAGTATGATTACCCTGTAGTTGGAACACACCTTCCAGTCCCCTTTTTTAAAAAGAGGCACCACCACCCCAGTCTGCCAATCCAGTGGCACCGCCCCCAATGTCCATGCAATGTTGAAAAAGCGTGTCAGCCAAGACAGCCCCACAACATCCAGAGCCTTGAGGAACTCAGGGCGGATCTCATCCACCCCTGGAGCCTTGCCACCAAGGAGCTTCTTAACTACCTTAGTGACTTTAGCCTCAGTAATGTACAAGCCTATTCCCATGTCCCCAGACTCTGCCTCCTCACTGGAGAACGTGTCGGTGGGATTGAGAAGGTCCTCAAAGTATTCCTTCCACCGCCCAATGACATCTTCAGTCGAAGTCAGCAGCACACCATCTCCACTATATACAGTGCTAGTGGCACACTGCTTTCCCCTTCTGAGTTGCCTGATGGTTTGCCAGAATCTTTTCAGAGCCGACTTAAAATCACTTTCCAAGGCCTCACCAAACTCCTCCCACACCCGGGTTTTTGCCTTGGCGACGACTGAAGCCGCAGATCACTTGATCGAGGGCATCTCTCACCTGGGGTGTCCACCACCGGGTTCGAGGATTACCGCCCCGACAGGCACCAGCTACCTTACGGCCACAGCTACAGTCAGCTGCTTCAACAATGGAGGAGCGGAACATGGCCCATTCTGAGTCAATGTCCCCCACCTCCCCTGATATCTGGTCAAAGTTCTGACGGAGGTGTGAGTTGAAGATCAATCTGACAGGTTCTTCTGCCAGACGTTCCCAGCAAATCCTCACAATACGTTTGGGCTTGCCTGGTCTGATCGGCATCTTCCCCCACCACCTGATCAGTTGACAGATCAGCTCCTCTCTTTACCCTATTGTCCAAAACACATGGTCGCAAGTCTGATGACATGACTACAAAGTCAATCATTGAACTGTGGCCTAGGGTGTCCTGGTGCCATGTGCACTTATGGACATCCTTGTGTTCAAACATGGTGTTCGTGATGAACAAACTGTGGTTTGCACAGAAGTCCAAAAACTGAACACCACTCGGGTTCAGATCAGAAAGGCCATTCCTCCCAATCACACCCCTCCAGGTCACACTGTCATTGCCCACATGAGCGTTAAAGTCCCCAAGTAGGACAATAGAGTCTCCAGGAGGAGCGCTTTCAAGCACCCTTCCCAAGGACTCTAAGAAGGCTGGGTACTCTGAACTGCTGTTCGGTGCATAAGCACAGACAGCAGTCAGGACCTGTTCCCCAACCCGAAGGCTTAGGGAAGCTACCCTCTCGTCCACCGGAGAAAACCCCAACATACAGGCACCGAGTCGAGGGGCTCTGAGAAAGCCCACACCTGCCCACCGCCTCTCACCATGGGTAACTCCAGAAAAGAATAAAGTCTAGCCCCTCTCAAGGAGATTGGACCCAGAACCCAAGCTGTGTGTTGAGGTAAGCCTGACTATATCTAGCCGGTATCTCTCAACCTTGCGCACCAACTCAGGCTTCTTCCCCGCCAGTGAGGTAATGTTCCAAGTTCCAAAAGCCAGTTTCAGCAACTGATGATCAGAACGCCAAGGCCCACACCTTCAGACACTGCCCAATCCACAATGCACCGAAACCCTACTATTGCCCCTCCCATTGGTGGTGGGTCGATGGGAGGGGGGACTCATTTAACTCCTTCGGGCTGGGCCCGGCCGGGCACCATGAGTAAATGCCCGATCACCAGACGCTCGCTGGTGAGCCCCTCCCCCAGGCCTGGCTCCAGGGTGGGGCCCCGGTAACCCTGTTCCGTGCAGGGTACACAAGTCCTGTTTTTGTCTTTTCATAGGGGTTATGGATCACACTTTGTCTGACCTGTCACCTAGGACCAGTTTGCCATGGGAGACCCTACCAGGAGCTTTTGCTCCAGACAACATAGCTCCTAGGATCATTCAAGCACGCAATCCCCTCCACCATGATAAGGTAGTGATCCATGGAGAGGAAAAGTGGTATCATGCTATCTGTAAATGCCACAAAAAGACATTTTTGGTTTCCCTCAATGAATGGCTCTTTAAATAACTATTTCTATAACAAGATGAGAGTGTGACGAATCTTTAAAAGCAACAAGTCAAGAGCAATTTAGGGACCTTTGTTTTAAATAGTTGTTAACTACTATTGTCTGTAAAATGTAAACATTAACTGCACCATGATATTCTCCAATGAAGTGGTTTAATGCAACTGGTTCCAGAAAATATATGTCTGCCTATTGATATTCAGCACTGCACAAAAAACACCCATTTATTTTATTGCCAATGAAAATGGTATTTAAATACAAGTTATTTTTCGGGAAATATTTCTGGGGAGATTAGATTTAAGATGGTCCACTTGCATGAAGAAGATGTAAGTTAAATAAATGGAAAAAACAGAAGTTTCCAAAGCTGGAGTTTTAAAATGTTTAAAGGATACAGAGAACATGGAACTCATAACAACTGTGCAAGACCTTGTAGACCATCAAACTGTCATACAGTATGTAAAGCTTTTATCTTTGAGAGAGATGAGGAAGTCAAGCTGCCTCAGAAAAAATCCACAGGTGTTTCTGTCCATCCTTTTACTGTGAGAAGACAAATCAACACTAAAGGATGTGTAGCTGTCAAAAGACATTACTGAGAATAAGAAAATAGATAAAAAATAGAAGAAAATGTGCTCTAGAACACATAACACATCGGAGGTGTGGAGTAGTGTTTCATGGACTGATGAGTCTGAATGTGTACTTGGGATTACTTGGATTGTTGGATGCAGAAAATGCAACAAACAAAGACTGAACTCTAAGAAAAAAAATCAATGAAAATTTCTTTTAAAAAACTGAAAGCAAGTCTCCTAAAGAATGGATGCTCTAACAAATGAAAAAGGGTGGACACTACACAGTGAAACATATGTTTTATTAATTATTTTACAATATGTGTGGTGAATATAACTTCTGGGTCGCTGGCCTTTAAAAATTAAACACTAAAAAAAAAACAGTTTGTCTTTTCTTAGTTCCTGTCTAGTTACGAGTTCATAAAACATTGACAGTCCAAAAACAACAAAATGAAAGACATTTTTAACTAAGTTATCAGGTGTATATATAAGCATATCTACACATGAGGGTTTATTCCAGACTGTTGGAATAGCCATAATAGTGCCTATTTACTGGCTGGGTCATCTCCTGACCACATATACACAAACGCACAGACAGCTGTGATTTCAGCTCCCTCAAAACCGTTATTTACCCCAAACCCCACTTAATAACACTGCGCTGCATTGGAGACAAAACTGTTTAAGACTGTTCCAGTACAGTCAATACAGCCACGACAAAATTGCAGATTCACACATCCAGTCCTGATCACTCAATCTGTGCTTAATGGCTGTAATTATTTCAATGTGCTTTAGTGTACTGTATTGAGTTTCTTACAGTGGGCTCAATCTTCCTCGGCTGGGTCTAAATTAACCCAGCGAATCAATGTGAAAAGAACAATGGTGCTGCGCTGTCTCTCATTGAAAAGCCTCCATTGTTTTGTTTCTTTAATGACAAGGAATCAAGCGGCAGGCTTGAATACAGCAGCGAGATGTTCCATAACGCAAAGACAAAAGACACAGCAGCCATTACTCCATAATTAGGAGCCAGAGGCTGTCTGACAGCGCATGATGAAGTAACACCTCACAACCAGTCCTGCAGCCTTTTCATTTTCTACAGCCTGCATAACTTAGAGTGCTGTGCCCAATATAGAAATCAATGGGCTGAGGTGGTTTAAGTCTGGCTTTGAATATGTTTGGTTATATTGGATTTATGCCTTTTAAAGCTGGAAAGCATTCAACTCCTTTACCATGTTACATGCTATTATTTTAATTGTATATGATGCTCAGGTAAGAAAACAGCTTTATGTAAGGTAATAACAATAAACAAAACAGGCAAGCCAAACACGAAAGAACTGGAGTACATTAAGCTGCTGCATCTGTTGCTGTCAACAAGAAACCTTTGGTGACTTCACGCTGGAGAGGCTGGTGTTTGTGAGATTTTCCGCAAGTTAATGGTTTTCATAAAGATATGCAGATGAATTTCCACAGAAACCAATAGCGCTGTAAAAATTTTACAGACCAATAACTCCAGTGCTTACATTCACTTTAAGTGAGTGTTTTGGCAGCAAACATGTAGTGAGTTTGATTATGATTATTGTGCGTAAAATGTAATCTGTAATTACACCATGACACTTTCCTATGAGGTCTCAGTAAAGAAGTTTTACGGAACTGGCTCTAGACACACTTTCCAGGCTATTGATTTAAACCTCTTATGAACACATACAGGAAACACTCATAACCATGGCATTTTACAGAGTTCAACATATTAAAAATAAAAAATAAATAAATAAAAATATAAAATGGGCCAAAACTTTTCCACAGGCCACATTTGATAATTTATTTATTTATTTATTTTGTTAAATTTAGCAAATATGCAGTAATTGTGCAAAAGGATGTTCTCTGTACAGGACCTTAGAAAATCAACAAAACATGTAATTTGACCAGAGCTGTTCAAACTTGTTTACAACTTATAAGTAGAGTGTAATTCTCAAATGAGTATTCAGCAGAAGAATTCTGGGTGGTCTGGTATGGTTTTGGGCAGGTTACTGTGGGCATAATGACTGGTAAAGTTGTGTAATGCTAAAAACACCTGGTGGTTAAATGGCAACAGGTCAGTAACATGACTGGGTATAAAAATAATATCTCGGAGAGGCTGAGTCTTCCATAAGTAAAGATGGGGAGAGGGGATTCACTACTCTGTGAAAGACTGCATGGACAAATGGTGATTTGTGGTGCAACAACAAAACTTGAAAAGAACCTAGCAAAATGTTCCAAAATATGGAATGCATTCAAGTTGATGGGCAGTGTGAAATGTAAACAGGAAATTATTTAATTTAACATAAAAGATTTCACCATTTTCCATTTTGCCATTGACCAGTTTGGTTAGCTCATCATAGCAATTAAACAAGATATAAAAAAAAAAAATGTTGAGATTTTTGAAAATTTAGTTCCCTAATTGGCCCATTTCACAAGAAATAGACATAAATGCCAAGTATAATAGATTCTGCTATTGCCTTAGAGATGATTATTAACTTCAGAAATACTAGCGTTCATATCACTATCACTTACCACAGAAAGTTCTGCCACTTTGTCTTTGCCATAGTTGCCAAGATTGAAATTTAAGGATATGTCCAGAATTATAAATTCCTCATGGAAGAATTCCTTTACAGCTATCAGAGTATGATGTCAGCTAACATCTACAGAGTGCTAAGATAATGCACAGTGCTGTGTTTTTCCCAATTTGTTCAATTTTTGCAGATTTGCCATATGTAAATATTTCAGATCATCAAACTTTAGATGAAGATAACTCAGGTAAACCCAAACTGTTGTTTTAAAGAGATGGATTTATTTATTGAAAAAAAATGCTGTTCAGACCTACTTGGCCCTAAGTGAAAAAGTAATTGCCCCCTTAGCTACTAAATCTACCAGTTAACCAAATTCAATTGACTATTAGGTACAATTTCACCATCTACACACTGACACACTGATTATTGACAGACGAGTTAAATCTAAAAATCACTTGTCAGGCAATTTGAAGCAGAATAGAAGGTCTCCAAAAGCAGTACATTATGCTATGTTCTAAAGACATTTAAATACAGATGTGAAACAAAGTCATTGGAATCTCTGAAACAGGTTACTAAGCCATTGCTAAAGCTCTGGGACCACAGTGAGAACCACTATAGAGAATTGCAAGGTGTAAATAACTGCTGACCAAAAAGAACATGAAGGTTCATCTCACATTTCCCCAAAAAACATCCAGGTGACCCCCAAGACTTTTGGTATGATATTCTGTGGGCTGATGAGTCAAAGGTGAAGACAAAGGTAGAAGACATGGGTCCCATTATGTCTGATAAAAACACTGCATTCCACCATAAAAACATTGTGCCAACAGTCAACCATGGTGGTGGTGTTGTGATGGTCTATGGCTGCTTTAATTCTGCAGGATCTGGATTACTTCTAATTGATTAAACTATGAATTCTGCTCTCTGCTAGAAAATCCTGAAGGACAATGTATGCCTGTCAGTTTGCAGAGGTGGACGAAGTGCACAAATCATGTACTTGAGTTAAAGTAGAGCTACCCAAGGTAAAATTTGGTAAAAGGTAAAAAGAGTAAAAGGTAAAAAAGGTAAAAGTAGAACTCCTTACTCTAGACCTCAACTTGAGTAAAAGTACAAAAGTATTTGGCTTCAAATGTACTTAAGTATTGAAGGTAAAAGTACTAAAATATTAATTATGGCTCTGATGTTCTAGTATCATTTTAGTAACATGACTCGCTTCATGAACTCATTTTAGGTGAAAATCCTCCAGTGTCTCTCTTGGTAAACCAGTCTTTTAATAGAATGTCATTAATTAGTGATGCTGACGTCTATTAAAATGATCATAAGTACAAAAGACTGAAGGCAAACAGTTTCCATCAGGGAGAACCGAATGGCTCTGAAATCAGTTTCACAAACAAGCAAAGTTTCAGTTCAAGATTACTTTGTAACTTAGTTACAAGTTGAATAAAAACTTGCTTTAAACTCAGGTTCACAAATAAGTTTCCCTTTACTGTATTGATCTGTAGGTCTCTGTTCATAAACTAACCGAAACTAATTTACTAAAAATGAAAGTGTTTGTATGAATTCAGAAAAAAAGAAATGAGCCAGTCATGACTGCATATGTGTACAAATTTCTATATTGTGGTCTTTTTACAGGTTAGGTTAGTTCCATCATTGGTGTTCTTGCTCTGTGCTTCTTTTGTGTTGACGTTACATTTTTATACACACAAAAACCAAAAGGAACGACAGATTTCTCAAAATGTAGTAGAGTAAAAAGTAAGATATTTGACTTTGAAATGTAATGGAGTGAGCCTGACAGAGACAGAGAAGCAGCTTAGAAAATGGATGGATGGATGGATGGATGTAGTGGAGTGAAAGTAAAAAGTCACCTGAAATGGAAATACTTAAGTACAGATACAGAAAAAACTACTTAAGTACAGTAACAAATTACATTTACTTAGTTACTGTCCACCACTGTCAGTTTGTGACCTAAAGCTTAAGCACAGTTGGTTTATGCAGCAAGACAATGATCTGAAATCACAAGCAAGTTCACCTCTGAATGGCTCAAATGAAACTAAATTAAGGTTTTGGAATCAAAGTCCTGACTTGAGTCCCATTGAGATGCTGTGGCAAGACCTTAAACTGGCAGTTCATACTCAAAAACACTCAAATGTAATCAAATTAAAAGAATTCTGGGAAAAATAGTGGGCTAAAATTCCTCCACAGCTTTGTCACAGACTCATCAGTCTGTAAGTTATAGCAAACACTTGATTGCAGTTGTTACTGCCAAGGGTAGCACAACCAGTTATCAGACTTAAGGGGCAGTTACATTTTTACACAGGTGATATAGGTTTTGAAGAAATCTTCAATAAATATAATGATTATTTAAAAGCTGCATTTTGTGTTTACACATGTTGTCTGCATCATATCAAAATTAGTTGGATGATCTGAAACATTTAAATGTGACAAACTAGCAAAAATAGAAGAAATTGGGAGATGGGCAAGTACTTTTATACAGCGCTGTATAGGTGAAAATAAGTATAACACAAAACTAGATTAGCCATGTTAGCTGGAGATGTTGAGACAGCTTGCTGGCAAAAACTAGTTGGTGAAAAGATAAACACGTGCTGGTAATAGGCATCCCAGGTTGTCATGGTATGTAGTGTCACTGTAGATGTCTCCAGGAAATGAACATCTACTCTCCGAGGAGCACTTGCACTCTCAAATGCTGAGATTAATTTGAGAGGAAGCATGAAAACTGTTACAATGAAAGTGGCTGGAACAATACCAACCTAACTGTACAAATCCATTTTTCCATTGATCATCATGCTTCTAGCTCAAACACTTGGGTAAGCTATACAAGCGTGGACATTTGAAAAGGACCTATCTAATTTGAATGGCATGGTTAACTAGCCTTTCACTGCTTAATTTTTAGAAACAAGAGACTAAATTCCATTTGAACTTGACTGGGTTTTAAATCAAATGTGTGGAGTATATTTCCAATTTTCTTTACAAATAGATCCTATTTCCTTTTTTGTATTAAGATAACAGTTAAATAAGATTTTTTATTAACAGTAATTTCAATACCAACTAACTCAGATCTATGCTTTTGCTAAGAGATAGACTGCATCATTTTTCTGTGAGGAGTTGGTATTGTCTTGTTTTTAACTATGGGGACAAACTGCAGCCTTGGCACAGCTTCCATTTGAGTTTAAGGGACTTACATAAATGGCAGTCAACGTGACATCACTATGAATACATCTGCTCCAGTCTATGTGTTTACTTTCCATTGTTCTATAATGTTTCCATGCAGATAGCTTCTTGTGTGGCTCCATGTAATTGTCAGACCCGAACAGCAAGTCAGAATGAGAAGAAAAACAGCAATCCACATATTCAATCAAATACAGGGTCCTGTGCAAATTAAAAAATGCTTGGTCAAATGAGCTGCTGTGTGTGACTGAGGGCTACACAATTGGCAGTGACAGTTCCCGAGCAGAACATGTTAGGGCAGTAATGGTGGAGAGTTAACCAGTGGAACTGGTGATGGATTTGGCTGTCTGAATCCATTCCTGCAGGAGGAGGGTGCTAACCGGCTGCTTGACTGCTGCATATTTCCCCATAATTAGCAGCACAGTTCTTTTTGGCCCCTATGTAGCATTTGCCCAAAAAAAAAATAAAAAAAACCTTTCACTCAGCTCTGATAGAATATATTGTAGGTGCAAATTAAGGTTCTGACATGACAGCTCTGAGATGAGGGCCACAAAAGGTGTCTTTGGTATTGAAATTATTGTTAATAAAAAATCTTATTTAACTGTTTTCTTAATACAAAAAAGGAAATAGGATCTATTTGTAAAGAAAATTGGAAATATACTTCACACGTTTGATTCAAAACCCAGTCAAGTTCAAATGGAATTTTAGTAGGTATGAATACTAAAAGGCAGATGCTTCAAATGGTAATTTTCTGGTTTACATTTGAGAATTAACCCTCTGGGGTCCATTAACACGTCTGTGCATCAAATTTGTTTTTATTATTTGCAATATTATAGCACAGACATATGTTTCAACATGTCCTGAATCTGTAGTTTGCCTTTTCCATTTCCTTTTCCATTTCTATCTTAATGCGCAATTGTATGTGACTTACATGGAGTTATTAGGCTATGAAGAGAGGTTAAAATGCATGTCATCTGCCTCTCACTGTGTGTAATTGGTGGATTCACGTGTCAGTCTATATTTTGTGTGAAACTGACCAGTGGACCATGGAAAGTGACCAATGGAAATCACTAAGGACTGACCCAACACACTGGAAACCTTTCATTCTTCTTTCAGTCAACGACAAAGACACGTGTAAAATGGCATGCAAAGAGTTTACAAACACTGAAGTTGCTGCAGCGGTTTTGGAAAGTAGTAATGAAGATAAGACACTAATCTGATATGAAACATATGAGTGTCATATTATGTGCAAGTGCCTCTAAAAGTGAATCTAATAACATATGCCAAAAATCAAAAATCCTCTTAGACTTCAACAAGGAATATTAAATCTGTATGTACTGAATGCAGTATATTCAGGTCTGTACAAAATGGGTTCTTGTAGGCCATCTAGGTTGGCTCTTCAGTCTCAGAGAACAGGCAGCACTCATCCAAGTAGCCCACCTTGGTGTAGTAACAGTAGTAATCTTCTTCTTCTTCTTCTTCTTCTTCTTCTTCATCTTTCGGCTGCTCCCTTTAGGGGTCGCCACAGCGGATCATCTGCCTCCATCTTGCCCTATCCACTGCCTCCTCTACTTTTACACCAACCATCTCTATGTCCACCTTCACTACATCCATAAACCTTCTCTGAGGTCTACCTCTTCTCATTCTACCTGGCAGCTCCATCTCCAACATTCTTTGAACAATATATCCACTATTCCTCCTCAACACATGTCCAAACCATCTCAACCTGGCCTCTCTGGCTTTATCTCCAAACTGCTCCACCTTCACTGTCCCTCTGATCTGCTCATTTCTAATCTTGTCCATCCTTGTCACTCCCAACGAAAATCTCAGCATCTTCCTCTCCGCCACCTCCAGCTCAGCCTCCTGTCTTTTAGACAGAGCCATAGTCTCCAAACCATACATCATAGCAGGACGCACTACTGTCTTGTAAACCACCCGTCTCCACCCACTCCATCCTGCCTGCACCCTCTTCTTCACCTCTTTTCTACACTGTCTGTAGTAACAGTAGTAAAAATAAATTTTATTTAAATGTTGTTTTCTTAAAGGTGGATTAAAACAAATAAAATACAGAGCATAGAAAGAAGACTGAAATAAAAAGACTGAAAAAGAATAAAATGTAGTGAAATTGAAAAGAGCAGGGCACAGCCTAGCACAAAATAAAATGGCCGTTTTTATTGCAATTAAATGGGTTTATCTGTATTTCTATAGCAATGCCATGTGTACATATATATTAAAAAAAAAATATATATATATATATATATATATATATATATATTTTTTTTTTTACAATATAATAGTAAAATAAATAAGGTTAAGTTACATTTATACAGCGCCTTTCGTAATCCCAAGGTTTCTTTGCTTTACATAACAAGGAACACAAAAAAGGAGAGTATGTCTAAGCAATAAAGGAGAAAAACAAAAGCTCATGAAAAAGAAAAGTTAAATCTAATTTAAAAGTAGAAAAAGAAGAGCAGTCAAGTAGAGATTGAGCAAGAGAGTCCCATAGTTCCAGAGGCCATGGCACTGAAGGACCTCCTTCCCATAGAAAGTCTGGTGTGTGGGACAGCAAGTAAGTTATTACAAAAAGACCCGTGAGAGGGAGAGGGAGAGAGGTCAGTAGTTCACTGAGATAGAGGGGAGAAAGACTATGTAGGGCTCTGAAACTGAGAAGTAAAATTTCAAACTTGCGAGACAGGACTGGCAGCCAGTGTGACATAGATTTGTGATTAATAATTGATTGCTTCGACTTATTGACTTATCATATCAAATGAATGTTGCAGGTAGTCCCTTAGACCTCATCCACTTGTACACTGAAATTTCTGAAATTATCACTTTTTTTTTCCATTTTCAAAAAAAAAAAAATCTTTGTCCACAGTCACAACTAGTTGCATGTTGAGAAATAGTTTTGATGCAGTTTTACAGTGACATAGAGCAGTTGCACACAACACATTCAATTAGTCCACTAGTTAGCCAAATTAGCAACTTATATTTTTGATCCATCATATTGTTCTCCCAGTATAAAGTCACCTGCAACATTATTTACAATCCATATTTACAGAATTTGTATTTATATCTCTCTATAATTTTTGAAGTTCACTTTGTCTGTGTTTATCTTTCTAGAAAAGGTAACACTTTCTTTGAATATCATGTTGGTAAGCATCTATAAACACATTCATAACATGTTATAATGCATTCATAAGGCTATAGTTATGGTTATAAATATTTATAAAAATAAATTGCATTGAATTACACTTTAAAGCCATTTTTATTATACATTATGAATAGTTAATATAATGTGTTGTAAGTAGTGTTAAAAACATCTTATACTTTCAGTGCAATAGAAGTCTGTCTAAGCTTGGAGAGCATAAAGACAAATACAAAGTTTATTTACCCCCTGAGAGTTTGAGGATTTTATTTTTCAGTGCTGGTGCTGTTAAGGCTGCATCTTTGGAGCTTTAGTCTTGAATATTCAGATACACCTAACAGGCTGTCCAGCCTAGAATTACTGCTACAATGTGCTTTTCTTAACCAGCACTCTCACTTTAAAGGTTACATTACATCACAGTAAACCAAGTACCCATCAGCCCCTCCCCTGAACCCCCTCTGACATCCCACTGAGCATGAAGTCACTGTGGAGTGAAGGCCTGGAGAGGGAGAGGCGAGAAAGTCGAGTGCTGTCATTGTAATTTGTTCCCTCGCTGGTTCTAATGTGCTAGAAACATTCACTCTGTAACAGTATGCTGCACTACACAACAGTAACTCTAACTTCTGCTAGCATTCTAATGAATATGCAGTGTTAAGTTAGTGCCAAACTAACGGTGGTGTACACTGACTTTCCCACATTGAATAAAACACTGATGGCGTCTTTAGTTTAAACTCTGACATTTGAAGCCTGTAATGTGCTTTATTGTGTATGTTTTAGTGTTTCGGTAAATTCTTTAGTGTAGTACGCTTCACTTTACTTAGGGTGGACAAATACAACTTATGAACTCTTAGAATTTGTCATGAACAGTACTTATAATGCATTATGTTAACAATTCGTAATGCATAATAAGCATAGCTACAACATGTAATGCATTTTTATAAATACTTGTAGCCATGTTTATGATGCTTTATGAATGCATTATAATATGTTACAAATGTGTTTATAGATGGTTACAAACGTGACATTCATAGAAAGTGTTACCAAGATTCTTTACTCTGTATTTGACAGTTTTATGCTGCTGTGTGTAGGTTAAGCCTGATGTCTCATTCATCCTGTTCCAGAAGCACTGCAAGTTCATCCAAGACTGCATCTCAGTCTTCTGTTCTGTGATAATTTTACCACAGAGAGGAAAAATATATTATATTATTTAGATATATAACTCATGATAACAGCAGGCTAACAAAAATGAATAAACAGAGGCAGAAGCAGCTGTTACCATTAGCTGACTAGTTAACCAGCTTCTGTGAGCAGCTTGTTAACCTCTTATAAGCCCAGGTAGATGCTATTGTTTATTATTAAATATTACATGTTATAGCCATACTATTTATGCATTATATATTGTTAACATAATACAAGTACTGTTCATAACAAATTATAAGAACTCATAAGTTGTACTTGTCCGCTGTAAGTAAAGTGAAGCATACTGTACTAAAGCCTCCTCCAGCTTTAAGAGTGAGGTTTCAAGTTGAAGTATTTACTGAAGAATTGACTAAAACACTAAAATATACACAATAAAGCACATTACAGGCTTCAAATGTTAGATTTTAATCTAGAGCCCTGCCATCAATGTTTTACACAATGTGGGAAATTTAATATACACCACCATTAGCTTGGCACTAACTTAACACTGCATATCCAACAGAATGCTAGCAAAAATGATCATTGCTGTATTGTAGCAAAGGGATGTAACAGAGTGAAGGTTTCTAGCACATTAGAACCAGTGAGAGAACTAATTACAATGACAGCACTCTACTATCTTGCCTCTCCCTCTCCAGGCCTTCACTCCACAGTGACTTCATGCTCAGTGGGATGTCAGAGGGGGTTCAGGGGAGGGGCTGATGGGTACTTGGTTTACTGTGATGTAATGTAACATTTTAAGTGAGAGCGCTGGTTAAGAAAAGCACATTGTAGCAGTAATTCTAGGCTGGACAGCCTGTTTGGAGCATCTGAATAAGATGCATCCTTAACAGCACCAGCACTGAGAAATAAAATACTGGAAATCTCAGGGCATAAATAAACTTTGTATTTGTCTGTACTTTATACTTTCCAAGCTTGGACTGACTTCTTTGGCACTGACTGTATAACCTGCTTTTAACACTGCTTATAATGCATTATATTATTGTAACGTAATGTAATGCAATAAACATGGCTATGAATTGTAATTCAGTGTAATTCATTTTTATAAATATGTATAACCATGTTTATAATGCCTTATAAATGCATTATAATATGTTATAAATGTGTTTATAGATGCTTAGAAATGTGACATTCATAGAAAAAATAACTTATCTTGCTTAAATATTTTAAAGATCTAAAATGGGTTGGTTGTCTTCTAGAGGGAAGAAAATAGAAGTAATTGATAAATAAAATACACTAACATTTCACTGCTAATGATGATAAATGATGACTGCTGGGAGACACTGATTCTGAGTGTCAGTGATTTGCAAGTTTTCTGGTAGAGATTTCCAGAGCTTGGGTCTGTAATGACTCAAAGCAGCATAGAAGAGCATAAAGAACCATTCCAGCTCCTGATTAGTGTAAGTTATTCCATGCTCCCTCAACATGTTCCTCAGAGAGCTCACCGCTCCAGTGCTCAGAGTAATCCACATCTCTTTTCTGCTCTGGGTTTGGAGGGACCTAACACTCTCCCACATATCACTCCCAGAAAACCCATAGGACTAGGAAGGCCAAGCAACTCAGCTGAATAAAGCTTAGCATAGATGTCCATCCAGGCCTGGTAATCCCCTCCCACAGTCCCCTCTGGGCTCCCCTAGGATGGATAGAGTGAGGCTCAGTGACAGGCTCAGATCCCACACACCTCCATCTCTTCCTCCATCTCCCTGCTGGCAGCGTTAGGGTCAGGGGTGAGGGGAGAGGGGGCTGCCTCCACATTAATGTCCTGATATTGGGCCTCTATGGATGTGTGGTGATTGATGACCACTGGTTTAAAGACTAAGATTTTCTTTTTTTTCCTTGGGAACCTTGGGAGGCAATGGATAAGCAATGGTTCAGGGTCTGAAATGAACATGCAAAGATCTGCTGCTGCTAAGCCTTAGATGAGGCTAACAATGTAGGCTAGGTCCATACTCAACAATACAGACAGAATTTATGCGCCATATGAAATAACAGTGTTCTTCAACCAGACTAATTATGTGTGTTCTTCCACTGTCTTGAGATAATGAGATGTTTCTATATGTGTCTGCATTCCTTATTCCTTTGTCCTTATGAGCATATATGAGTATATGATTTGAGATAATAGCCTATGTAAGTATATATATATATATATATATATATATATATATATATGTGTGTGTGTGTGTGTGTGTGTGTGTGTGTGTGTATATATATATATATATATATATTAGGGCTGTCAAACGATTAACAAATTTAATCACGATTAATCTCAGAATTTCATATAGTTACTCGCAATTAATCACATTTTTTTTTTATCTGTGTAAATGTTATAGAAAATAAGGATTTTATGCTAAATTTATTTTATGCTAAGTGTACTTATGTTAAAAAGGGGCAGTCATGGGCTGGAGGTTAGGGATCCAGCCTCGTGACCGGAAGGTCACCGGATCGATCCCCAGAGCTGACAGCACATGACTGAGGTGTCCTTGAGCAAGACACCTAACCCCCAACTGCTCCCCGGGCGCTGCGGATTGGGCTGCCCACCGTTCTGGGCAAGTGTGCTCACTGCCCCCTAGTGTGTGTGTGTGCTCACTAGTGTGTATGTGGTGTTTCACTTCACGGATGGGTTAAATGCGGAGGTGGAATTTCCCCGTTGTGGGACTAATAAGGGTCACTTAATCTTAAAACTGCTGGGACAAGAGAAAAACGTAAGGAAGTTTTATTCACTCATATACTAGGCAGTAATACTGAACCTACAAAACACAAAATTGGATTTGTAATAGATTAGGGAGCTGTAGTCTCAAATATAAGACATGTAGTCACACTACTGTGTCTCAGATCAGATATGTGTAACAAAATGAAATAAAAACTACATAAAACTTCAATTGTGCTGAAGTTCATTCACAGCCTATAGGACTTCACAGTACTGCGCAAGCAAAAATAAATTACACAAAGTTGGACTTCATTAAAGACGTAGTGTCACACCACAGTGCTACCGCACTGTAAACAGCCTCACTAGCCACGTTTACATGCAGCCTAATAATCCGTTAATAATCCGAATAACAGCTCAATCGGAACAGTCTAGTCCGATTGAGGCCTAGCGGAATACAATTTCTATCCGATTGAACGAGGTGGGTAAATCTCTAAATAATCCGTTAAATAGAAGAATAATAGCCCTGTAAACGCTTCCGATTACATTCTAATCGGAACGTGTAAGTACGGTCTGCGCATGCGCGGCGCATCATAGCGAAAGGTTTATACTGTTCAACATGGCTGGACCGCACGTGATATTCGTTGTCATGGTAACGTTTACTCTAAGTGCTGCTCCACGCATGCGCGTCATTTTGCACCGGATTACTTGTAGTGAGCATGTAAACGAAGATTTTCATCAGACCGTTGAACAGAGTGAGTATAAACACCTCAGTCTGAATCTGTAATCTGATTGTATTCAATCGGATTGGCAAAAATCTTTGCATGTAAACACAGCCACGTACTCCGCGCACGGTCGTCTCAACATGAACTACGGATGACTTGCAGGGCCAAATAGAATTAGCCTTAACGGCACTATTTTTTTAATCGCGTTAAACTGAGATCGCATTAATGCGTTATTATCGCGTTAACTTTGACAGCCCGTTATTATCGCGTTAACTTTGACAGCCCGTTATTATCGCGTTAACTTCGATATTATATATATTTGAATATTTCGATTGTATAAGTAAAGTTGCAGAAGCAGTGCAGTTTACAGGGCTCAGACATGCAGCGCACTGCAAAGTCAACAGGCGCTGTATTGCAGATGGGTAATTTACTATGTATGAGTGTATTTTGGCACTGGCCTATTTGTCGAACATGATGTTCCCATTATTTATGCAGCC
This sequence comes from Pygocentrus nattereri, assembly GCF_015220715.1. Classification (NCBI taxonomy): domain Eukaryota; kingdom Metazoa; phylum Chordata; class Actinopteri; order Characiformes; family Serrasalmidae; genus Pygocentrus; species Pygocentrus nattereri. The sequence goes on along the minus strand of NC_051214.1, from coordinate 36,672,131 downwards.
ATGACAAACAAAACTCTCTGGCACAGTGTCGAAAATGCCCTGGCATCACAGACCTTCATTAATTGGTCACACTGAACCCACTGAGCACTAAAAATATATCCACAGCAAGCCATGGCAGACAAGAAACCAAATGAAGTCGCTTAATCATCGAACATTTACTCCGCCAGTTTCATGACTGTGCATGCAGCCACTCATTGCATTTTCTATTCATAAAAATCACTGAGACCAGAGAACATATGCTTTAGTGATTCCAACAAGGCAATAATTTGTGATACGGTTATGAAATTGATGCCATGCTGCTCCAGATTTGCCATGGAACCAAGGGATATTTTTACAAGCTGAGGGTTGTGCACAAGAAAATGAGGAAAAGTCTGGTGTGGGATAACCTATTACACGGATATTATGAGGTAGTTTAACTGGACATTTGCAACCGTAAAAGCATCAGGATTGACCATGGCAGGAAAGATAATCCTCAAGGGGTCAGGGGTCTGACCATATGCTTAGGCCTCAGATGTTATTATGGCTTCAAACAGAGAAAATTGGCATCATCCAACTAATTACACACGGCTTAATTGTTTGTGTAAGAAATTACTTTCGTGGTCAGCATGTTAGATACTGTGGAGACCGTGATAGCAATTAAACTAATTGCTCTTCCAGCATTAGTTACTGACTCATTAATGACAGTACAAGTGCTGTGAGTTTGTATCTTTTAGGGCAAAACACTACAGGCACATGACAGTGTAGGCACAAGAAACAAGACACTACAGGCACATGATTTTAGTGCCATCAATTATTTTTCAGATTTTTGACATGTCATCTTGACTTGAATTGTCTATCTGTATTTTCCAAAAATTTCAGTGTAAGCTTAGCTCTGCCATATTTCTCTGAGAAGCTTGATTCTTGTCGAATCTAACTAAAACATCTAAATATGCACAGTGTTTTCTGAGATGTCACTGGGTGATGTCACTTTCAGAACTTAAAATTTCACCTTCTATAAAACTTATATTCATGAAATTTTATATATATTTAATCTTTAAAGGATATGACAGAATGATATCCTCATATGTTTTTAATAACTAGATTTAAGCTAGATTTTGTACTATAAAATGATCTAAATATTTAATAATAACTGTTTAATGTTTCCTATATTGAACAATAAAACAATGCGATTCTAATAGCCAGTTCTTACAGTAATTTGTCTGTACATTGTGTTTCTGTACATGGAAAGAAACATTATAATTCTAACATCCCACAAAGGCTAGATGTGTGGGTTTTAAAGCATGTGCAGATTTATGCATATTTAAGTATAACATCTCATTTATAAATGTAAATGTATTTTTTTGAAAAACATCAAATACATAAATAACATTTTTGTTCTAAACATGACGCTATTGATTTATAGTGTCTCTCCTGAAAGAGAAATGTAAAAACAGATAAATTAATGATGAATAATAAATAAAAAACTAATAAAACCAAAACACTTCCAAAAATGTCTGTGACTTTGGGCTATTGGTATTCTCATGTGGTTTTGTGGGCCCTGATATTTGTGCTGACCCAATGAGGCATGTACAGAAGGCATATATACATTTTGTTTATTTATTTATTTTAAAAAAGCTTTTCATGGGCATCAATAGAAACTAAAACATTTCTATTTTTAAACTTTTAAACTGTGCTTATAGACTTTTGAGGGGCTATATGCTGCACTTCTCCCCCTGCAATCCTCCTCTTGTGTTGTTTTATAGATGGATGGATGGATGGATAGGTAGAAATTGCAGTCTTACAGTAGCAAGATATATAATTGCTCATAAACTCACATATATTAAGCAGAAACAAAAGTAGAAATAAAAATGGACTAATAAATTAAGCAGAAATAAAAAAAATAAACATAAGTATGAGAGAGTAGGAATAAAAGTATATCTATTTGCATATTTACATATGCACATAGTAAGACAGAGTTATGTGCGAAAAACAGTCAGACATTTGTCATTTTATAGCCTCTCTTCATGTGTCTTTTTGTTACTGATTTAGGTAAATAACCTGTGCTCTGATTTACTGTTCTGTATTAAGTCTCCTTCAAAACACAGTCTGAACTGAAGCACTCCTTTTAACTTCAGCATGAATGGGCGGGGCTAAACTAGCATAGACTAAATGTATGTAAATATATGTAAAGGCTCTATATAGAAAGGCAGTGATTTTTATGACAAGAACAATTAATTCAAATTAGGCTGTTTTAGCAGGTTAGTTTCCATATCTGGACTATATGGACTATATGGACTGTATGGACTGGGGACTGAGTGGTGTGTTTTGACAATTTAATATTATTTGTATAGCACACCACACGTCATTATTCATTTTCCATGATACAGGTACACACCAAAGCACTTGTTTCTCACATTTTTCCAATTTCTACACATAATTATATATCTTTGTGCAGCAGCTGAATGGACACTGTTTCCAATTAGCCCTGGCAGAGGACGGCTCTGTCCAGCCTGAGAAGAGCTATCTGCCTGGTGACAGGAGCCTGGCACAGAGCACGCTCAGTTGGCACGCGTTCTGACCAAGGAGGTGGCACGCACCCCCATCGGCTGTGTGCTGCCGCACGTTTGCCAGCTGTGTGGCTGGAAGCAGAGACATCCATAAAATTGAACTCTTTGACAGTCACTAAAAGTATGTTTGTATTAAAACAGGAGCAGCACTTGATAAAAAGAAGGCCTTGCCAGGGATTGGATCTATTATGGCTTGCGGTTGTGTGGTGGCCAGTGGCACTATAAGCATTGTGAGGATAAAGGGAAGAAGTGATTCTCCTAAATCTCAGCACATTTTGGAAGCATATGTGGTGCAGAAAGAAATTGAAGAAGAAAATAAGTTGGATATTACAAGATGATGATCCAAAATGTACATTAAAATCAACCTTGTACTGCTTGAATTGAAAGATTAAGGTTTTAGAATGGGCCTCCTGTCAGAGTCCCCCTGACTATATATATATTTCCAAATCAGCAAATAAATAATTATTGTGCCTTATATAATAATAAGGGTCAGTATATGGGAACACACTTCATCACTCTCATAATATTTTTACAGTAGATGTTGGGTTGTTAACAGTAAACAGTATAACAGTAACTGGATAATAAGCTTTAAAATGAATAATTGAATATAAGTTTTGTTTCAGTTTTTAATGTAATTTCCAAATGCACTTTGAGGCATCCATATGCCAGAGTGACATGCGTGCATGCAACAAGGAGTTGGACGACACCTGTTGTCTGAAGAGGCTGACTGCTGCTTTCAGCTATACGGTGAAGTTCTGTTCAATTTAATGGTTCACATTAAATTCATCATGGCCCCAAATCACATGTACAAGTCAGTGTGAGTTTAATAAAGACCTGAATGTGCTTTGAGTGGAGTATGTGTTACTACTGTTGAGTTCATGTTTGTTAGCAGCGTTAACCTTAAACTAAAGAAACACATCTGGGGTAAACTTAGTACATTAGATTTTTTTTAATGAACTATTCCTTTAAGGCCAGAGAAAAAAAAGGTTTTAAAAACATAAATCCATAAATCAAAATGAATACAAGGCACAACACCTAACCCCCCCCCCACTCACACACATACACTCTCAATCACACATACACAGAACAGGCTACCCCATGCTTAGCGACACACGACACTTTTCTTTTGCTGTGGATTAAGAAAAGGAGGTAGGCAAGGAGGGGGCTAGGGAGTGAGTGAGTGAGAGAGAGAGAAAGAGAGAGAGAGAGAGAGAGAGAGAGAGAGAGAGAGAGAGAGAGAGAGAGAGAGAAAGCCACAAGGCGTCCTTTATCTGTCTCTCAATTGTACAAACATGGCTTGCCCCCAGTGAGTCCCCACTCTTCTGGGTGTGGTTAACCTCTTGGGGTTAGCGACCACTCTCTAATAAACAGCCTGCTCACAAAAGCCAGGCCAGAAGGGGTGGAGAGACGGAGAGAGAGGGGGGAGAGAGAGAGAGAGAGAGAGAGAGAGAGAGAGAAAGAGAAAGAAAGAAAGAGAACAGAGATACAAAGAAGAAAAAGTGAGAGAAAAGATAAAAAGATGAAAAAGGTGTGAATCAAGAGTCAAAAAAGTAGAGAAACAAGAGAGAAGCAAATTAGAGAGAAGAGAAAGAGTGAGAAAGAAAAAGGAGAGAGAGAGGGAGAAAGAGAGAGCGAGAAGAAAAAGAAAAAGGAGGTGTGTGTGTGTGTGGTTGGGGGTGGGGGGGTTGTGAGAGGAGGGGTGAAGGGGCAGATGCCAGACACGGAGAGAGAGGAGCAGATGGGGCTTGATGAATCCTGAAAGGGAGGAATTGAAACCCGCTGAAGTTGCCAAAGCGGCCAGCCACAATTATCGCCGCGCCTTTGGGTTCATTGTCAATTAGAGTGGCGGTTGAGGCGAGCAGCAGCTGTGGCAGATGGCGAGCTTCCAGGATGAGGAAGAGAAGGAGGAGGAGGAGGGGAGATGGGGACCTATAGGCCATCCCCATTGAGCCTACACCAACCTCAGCCCTCTCTTTCTCCTCTTTTTCTCCCCCTCTTCCTCTCTTTCTCTCTATCTCTCTCTCACTCTCTCTTTCTCTCTCTCTCTCTCTCTCTCTCTCTCTCTCTCTCTCTGATCTTAGCACTCTAATAGTGTCAGGCTTTACATCACAGGCTTTACATTTACAGACCTGTAAATGCTGTTTTTTACTTAGTCAGTGTGTGGCAGAGATGCACAGGCTGCTACATTGCATTTATGTACCATGTACCAAGAGGAGTTGATCCTTACAGGATTTATTATTGTTATTGTTTTACTTTTTATTATTGTTTTATTATTGTCTATGTTTAATGCAGTGCCACATGCATAATACAGTTAATTGCACCCAAAATTCTATAATGAGTTTTTTTTTAACAAATTACTTTCTGTATCAATAATTTCCAAAATGAGAGATTTTATTTCAGACAATTCTAGGGCACTTATGTCCGTCCGTTCATCATGAAATTTTCATACACTGTCAATGGCAGCTTATTTTCTCAAATGATATTAAAAACTGAAAAATATTACATATAACACTATATTGATAAATTTTGATGTGTGTGGTTATGAAGTACGATAATTTCTTAAAATTATATTCAACATTGACATGACCATTATAATTTGAATCCAGGCAGAAACTTGATTCAACAGTCTGGTTTCCAATTCTGGTCTAAGATGACACCATGCTGGGACTGTGTTTCACTGTGTGTTCCAGCTATAATTAGCTCTTTCCACCAAAAATTGCTGCAATGCTCATATATAGTGCAGATTTTTCTCTTTGGCTTCTTTTGGCTGTGGGGGTTGTGTGTAACTGGGCTTATGCTACACTTGTACTGTGTTGGAGTGGAATAGAGTTGATTCAGCTGAACTGGTGATGCATTGAATCAGCGTTGCTGTGCAGTGGGACCTGCTGGGCCGATGTGAATTTGACTCCCACTGAGCAGCAGCTGGACGTACAGACACACTGCTGCTACTGAACGCCCTCAGATATAGCAGAGCTCCATTAACCTGCACCAGACAGTACCCTGTGTATGTGTGTGTGCCTTTTGTGAATGTATATACTGCAATTTTAAGAAAACCAAAGAAAAAACAGGGGTAATCTAAAATATCAAGACCAGCAAAGTGCTCTAGACAGTGCACATACAAAACACTTATGGGATATGTTATTATTACCTATAGGCACTTATATATTGATAATAAATATGAGACATTTATTGTTACATACAGTTAAATTAAAAATCAATGTTTTTGTACATTTTACTGACAAGGTAGACAACGTCCAACAAGCTTTACCACTGGTTGTTACTTCAGGAGCTGGGATCACTGCTGTTAAGTAAATATTAAGTCACTACTTAAAATATTAAGTAAAATTTATGATTACCTCTTAAATGGCCATGACCCACTGGTGAGTCCAAAGTTTTGCTACACACTTCTATGAGTTAAAAATGTTGAATTATTGAAATATTGATAAAAATTTCAATGTGATCATTTTACAGAGGTAGGTGAAGGTAGCGTTAGGAGTCTTGCCCAAGGAATCTTGCTGGTATAGCATATGGTGCTTGTCCTGACCGTGGATCGAACCCTGCAGCATGGAGGGCACAGGTATTACCCACCACACTATACCAATCAAGTATGTACCACAAAATTATGTATGTATATACTCCATGGGACTGATTCTTATTACATGTGGGTTATTATAAACATACCAAACACATAGGGGACATTATTGTTCCATATCAGTATCTACAAATACATAGTACATGTCCAGACATTGTATGAACATGATTGTATGATTGTGGGTGAATTTGAGAGAGAGAGTATTTGAGAAAGAGACATAGTGAATATATGCAATAAATGTGACTGATTAAGCTTGCTAAACCTTGTGTTTGTAATTTTCAGATATGGTATATATGATATATATGCTATTACAATGCTTGTAAATGTGAGCCTGTGTGAACTTCTGCATTTGTGTAAGAAGCCTTTGTGTGTATAATTTAGCAGTCAGCTGACATCATGCCTGTTTTGTGTGGCCCTTGCCCCCTGTCTACACGTGGGAGTGTGTCCTGCTGTGGCTTCTTACACACACACACACACACACACACACACACACACACACACACACACACACACACACACACACACAAACACACACACACACACACACACACACACACACACACACACACACACACACACACACACAGACACACTCACGCCCTCCTCCCCATACACACGTTTCCACAGTGATGGCTGCATTGTGCCTCGCCCCCCTCTCTCTCCCCTCTTGTGCTTTGTCATGCTGTTTCTTTGGGAGCAGGGCAGCTGATAGAGGAGAATGGGAAGAGAATGGGAGGAGGTGTGGAGGGGAGTGGGCGATGGAGCAGGACTAAGGCTGGGTGGGGGTCAGAGCCTCCATCTGCTCACAGAGAGCCTCACAGGTCATGGCACACAACAATAGCCATTAGCAATGCTGACAGGCAGGCCAGGAGGCTGCAGCGCTATGAAGAGCAGGCCAGCACAGGCCACTGCTGCTGCTATAGAATACACACCATCATACTGCTTTCATTACAGGCCTGTGGTTTGAACTTTTTTGACAAATAAGACTCATTTTTAGCTTCACAGCAGAAATTTGTATGGTGATACAGTAATAATAATGTAAAACTTTATAGTAAAATATGGTGCAATGTAGATTTAGGTGGTTAATTTTGATTTAGAGTTAGGTTAATGTTTCATTATATATCTAGTATTAATATGTACATTAATATATATTAAATGCACAATGCCTGAAGTCCATGGTCACTGTATGTTGCACGGTAACAGATTGGAGTGGTTAATATAGTACTGGATTTGATATTGAATTTAGATACTTGTCAATGTTCTCATACAATAAGGCTAAAATAGCTAATGGTGATAATCATATCTTAATAATTTCTGGATTATTAGGCTGAATAATATGCAATTATATCCCATTTGAAATGATTTCCATCACATCCAGCATAGTGTTGTTGATTTAATTGTAGACACTATCCATTCAGCATTTGGGTAAAAGTGTGATTTTCTTATTTGTTCCAAGTAAGCAGCTCAAAAGTATTAAGTTATGTTGTGCCAAAGTCTCCCTTGACCACTGCTTTGATAAAAAAAAAACTGACTCAAAAGCAAGTGAAATCAACCAAAGCTTATTGATATAACAGAGCATTTACACTGCTACAACAAAATATTCCCACCCCTCCTAGTTTCAAATCTTTGCATATTTATCACACTAAAGGATTTCAGATCCTCATAAAAATGTAATACAAGACAAGGAGAACATGAGGACACATAATACACAGTTTCTGAATGATTATTTCATTTATTGAAAGCAAAATATTTGCAACGCATATATAACCCATGTGAAAAATTAATTGCACCCTAAACCTAATAACAGGTTGTGCCACTTTTAGCAGTAACACCTGCAACCTAACTGCTCCTATAACTGGAAATCACTACTTCACATCACTGTGGAGGAATTTTGGTCCACTTTCTTTGCAGAATTTCTTTAATTCAGCCACACTGGAGAGCTTTCAAGTATAAATTGCCCGTTCAAGACCCTGCCACAGCATCTCAATGGGGACTTTCACTAGGCCACCTAAAACCTAAATTTTGTTGCTTTTGATCTATTCAGAGGTGGACTTGCTTATGTGCTTCAGATCATTGTCTTGCTGCAGAACTCAGTTATGCTTTACCTTCAGATCATGGACAGATGGCCAGACATTCTCCTGCAGGATTTTCTGGTAGAGATCAGAATTCAAGGTTCCATCAGCTATGGAAATTCACCCAAGCCCTGATGCAAGGCATTCTCACACCATCATACTACCACCACAATGTTTGACTGGCATGATGTTCTTATTGTATGTAGTGTTAGCTTTACACCAGATGCAATTCCAAAAAGTTACACTTTGGACTCATGAGTCCATAGAACATTATTTCAAAAGGCTTAAGGGTCATCATGTTCTTCGGCAAATGTGAGACAAGCCTACATACGAAATCAGGAGAGGGCAAATACTTCTTCATGACACAGTAGCAATAATGAACAATGCAATATGTAGCAATTACTGCATCATTTCAAACACAAATATGAGGAAAGTTAACATCTTCCTACCTTTGTGCAGATAAAAAAAGACTGGACAGAAACAGCTTATGCAGAAGAACTGAAAATCGTTTAGGCCTTTATTTTATGTTCAACTATGATGGCAACTCATATGCCTTATTGGAGCCTGAAAAGAAAGCTACAGAAGAGATTTGGCTTATTGATATCATTTTAATATTTTACATAAACCACTGCTGCTTGAACCAGACCCCTAAATGTCAGATGGTTCCCCGGAATGCTGGCTCATTTGCTATGAGCCCACTGCCTTGAGCAGCCAACAAGAATCCATACCCAAATTTGTTAACCAGATAAAATGAAGTTTTAAGTTTTTTAAGTGAATTTAAGTTTTTTTCCCCCTAATAAGGCATTTTGCATTGGCTTGATTGTTTAATTCAGTTATATTCAGGATAATTCTGTTACATATAGGACAATTCTAAAGTCCTTCAATTCAGTCCTCTTATGTTATTAATGAGTTTTGAATATTAAAGTTGACCTTATACCACAGGCCTATTAGTTTACTGAAAATCCAAGCAAAATCATAAAGCTTCACTATAAGTGCAACTATCCACTATTAATTAGAGACCCATAGGGGCACCCTCAGTCTGGAACAACTTGGGAAAAGCTGTTGGTACATCTGTCAAATGGTACATTTGTCAAACAAAAAACCCTATACCAACCTTAAAATACACGCATGCCTGCATAAACATTTACCTTGGAAGCCACATAAGTTTCAAACATTGATTTAAAACCCCTTCTAAACCTCCAACAACACCACCAGCACCCCCCCCTCTCTCTCTGGATCTAGCAGTAACGTGCATGTGTAAAACATCAGTGAAGGACAGTCAAACCAAACCTCTAAAGTCTTTGATTTTAATTAGCATCTTAGCAGTAATTAGATTCATAAGGACTTCATTAGACAAAAGAGGCGTCACTTATATGCAGTGTAAATCCCCCTGTTTGCTTGTTTGTCACTCTAGACACTTTGTCTAGCCACAGCTAGCTTGTTTATGTGAATGTTCTGGGGTCTCACACACAACATGAAGCTAATCAGAGAAGGATGTGTGAACACACTCAGGATTACACAGGATTACAACCAGAATATGTTAAAGTGCTAGTTTGACAAAAATGTATGCAACTTTTCTCTGTACGCCAACTTTTCTCTGTCAGTCAAGCAAAGAAGATTGCTTAGTTTTACTCTGGAGCCACAAGGTTATTATATCCAATTTGCATCCCTAAGTCATCACTAGTTGTTTAGTAATCTCAAATACATCTGCTAATGTGGACAAAAGTATATTGCAGAGTAAACAGAGTAATAACAGTGATCTTCAAGCCTGAATTTTGTCAATTTTTTCTATTATTTAAACAACAGTATCCAGCACAGTTTCAGAAACCACATAAACAAATTTGAATTTACTGAAAGGGAAGTCCACAGATTTTTCAAACTCTGCATGTTTCAGTCATTAAAATATGACCGACGTCATTCTGAGTGGTTTGATCTGACACACTCTGGTCTAGAGGAAGTCAGAATTCAGAATTGGTTACAGTGGTGGTGATAGGAACCAGACATGTCCAGGGTTTAATGCCTCTTAGAGGTCCTTCACAGAAAGAAAGGAGTTACGTGAAATGGTTGCAGATGTTTAGTTTAGTTTTCAGATGAGGTGTTGGCCTAAAATGTTGTTCTGCTTTTTTTGTTTAATCCATTCATGCCAGAGAGGTATGTGCAGGCTGCTGGAAGGCAAAATAAAACCCAAAGAAAGCTTTTTTTCCTGATTTCTACTATTTCCAACATTACAAAACTCAGAGGATATATGTAGGTTCACAGATCATATCGAATAAAATGGCTATTGTTTTTCTGTAGGCAATGTGACCCCTGGTTTCTTTAAGTACCACTTTAAAAAACTCCCCCACAATCCACCGTTTCACATTAAAACACTTTAAATGACTGTGTTTCCATCTGATTTATGCTACAAGTTTGAAAAACTGGATGGAATTCCCCTTGAACAACTCAGTATGGTTTGTGGCAAGTGTGTGAGGATTTAGGCATGTGTTACATCACCTTTTCTTTTAACAGCAACAATTGTTTGGGAACTGGTTTGAAAGCAGAAATATTCAATTCCACAACTGTATGTGGCCTCAACTGTCATATTTTCCATTATGTGTTCCAGTCACCAGCAGTGTAAAGAGTCAGTATGTTTCCCTACTGTGCACCATTTCATATCAAATCACTCTTAATTATTTTATTTGTATCTGATTTCATGATTATTTATACAGAATTTATTTTATTTTTAAATTGTAATTTTCCATTAACAACTAGTGTGGTTTGAGGCAACTGTGTGAGGATATAAGCATGCAGTTTGCATGACTGTAACTGTCAATCATAGATTCCTATTACCTGTTAGCTACAGTCACCTTCGTACCTTCATGGCTAAACTGAAAACTTACTTTGGATACCAAACATGTCAGCTGCATATTGTAAGGAGAACCTTTGTAAACTTTATTGTTTTATAAAGAGAAGTTTACTGGTTGCAGTGATCAGCGCAGGACATTCAGTCACCCACCACCTTTCAACTCCCCTCTCTCTCTCTATCTCTCTCTGTCTCTCTCTCACTCTCTTTGCCTTGAAGCATTGCTCATTGAATATCTTGCTCCCTGCTGGAATGGCATGCAGGAAGCTTCCAGGAAGATAGACCTGTATTTCTGTATTTCTGCAGGATATAATCACTTTGGCACACAGACAGTGAGCCGCTGAGCACGTATCGATCCACAGAGGAGAGAAGAAAAGATCTCTCAGCTCTTCCAGACAGCCGTCTGCCTGAGTATGACTAGCCAGTCTATTCATACACCCCTCTGACTGACCTATTTTAGAAGTTACTTTCAGACAGCACTCAGGACAAAGAGGTGGAAAAACTTTATCTAGTGTGTTTCTTTCCCCAAATGCAGAGCAGACCAGTTAGTCTTTGCTAATCCATTAACCTGTAGTCATTAATGTTAGTATGATTTTCTCACTACTCGAAAATATTTGGTACTACTACTAGTATTGCAGTACACAAGTCCAGTGTCAGTCGTGAGACCATAAATGAGCTCTCCCTGAGCTTAATGTAATTTGGACTCAGGTCTTGGTCTCGGGATAAGATGGACTCCGAAACTGTAGTTCAGACCAGCTGAGTCTGATGCCTTCGTCTGAGGTAACTGAGTTATTATTCAATAAACCAGAATAAGCATAATTAAACAGTCCTTTCTCTGCACCAAGGGTTCCCAAACCTTTGGAATTCACAGTCCACACAAACTACAACAAAAGCTTCCATGGATTTAAGTGATCAGATTGTCTTGTTCTGACTCATCTAATGTGACGGCTGATGTTTGGCAGCTACCAAGCACTGAATATCAGAATAAAGAGCAGAAATCTGCAGTGTTCTATGGGCTTAGATACATGTTTGCGATGTTTAGTCTCCAAGTGACTGAGTCATTGGGTTTTAAAGCTTCATTTGAAAAGACTCCTGAGCAAACAGCACAGAGTGGTAGTTACTCATTTTCACTTCTCACACGTGTAAAGCCCAGAGCTATGTATTTACTGCTGTATTTCCTTTGTTTCAGTTTGGCTGAAAATATAAACAGAACTTGCTAAGATTTTTGCCAGAACAATCAATGAGTCCAATATACTGTTTTATTTTCACATATAATCAATAATATTGCTTGTATTTTAAATCACATTTGGTTAAATGCTTGTATTGTAATACATTTTTGCTTGAAAAAAAAAACAGTACCATCACAGCCCACTGGGGGGCTGCAGCCCATGGGTAGAAAACCGCTGTTGTATAGGTTTAAACTGTTGGTTAAGGCATTTCTTCTATTTGTTTGTTGATGTTCTAGCATCATTATTTAACAACAACAACAACAACAACAACAATAATAATAATACAAGTAATAATAATAATAATAATATGGTCTCAAGATTAGAAATGAGCAGATCAGAGGGACAGTGAAGGTGGAGCAGTTTGGAGATAAAGCCAGAGAGGCCAGGTTGAGATGGTTTGGACATGTGTTGAGGAGGAATAGTGGATATATTGGGCAAGGAATGTTGGAGATTGAGCTGCCGGGTAGAAGGAGAAGAGGTAGACCTCAGAGAAGGTTTATGGATGTAGTGAAGGTGGACCTGGAGATGGTTGGTGTGTGAGGAGGCAGTGGATAGGGCAAGATGGAGGCAGATGATCCACTGTGGCGACCCCTAAAGGGAGCAGCCGAAAGAAGAAGAAGAAGAAGAAGAAGAAGAAGAGGAAGATGGTCTCAGTCTTGATTTGGTCTCAGCCACTAAAAGTCTTGGTCTTGACTCAAACGTAATGTGTCTTGGTCTTGACTTAGACTTGGATCTAGCAGTCTTGACTACAACACTAAATATTACTATAAAACTAATATGTAATGAAATCACTATGTAAGCTACATGAAGGTTTAAGGGCTTAAGGTGTTTTTGTCAGGCATGTTGTTTAGAATTCACACAGTTATTCAACATGACTGTCTGTTTAGTTTAGCCACGTTTGTCAGACCTCTGTTTGGTATCTAGGTTAAAATCACACATATGCCTAGAAAATGGATCCCCACCAATACATTTTATACAACTGTTTGTAAAAATGCCGTTAATGAGGTGTTATTGTCTTCTTTATCTCCAATACACACATTTAAGCTCCTGTGCAAACATGCTATAATGATTAAGACTGACTTAATTAAGAACTATTCACAGAGGCCATACTGCTCATTATCTCCTGTTTAGGATTTGCTCCCCTCCTGTGCCCAGCAAAAATTACTCAAAAACTTCACCCATGGCCAGGAAGATTAGAAGTAAACAAATAAAAAAAGAAAATAATAATAATAATAATAACAATAATAATAATAATAATTTTAAAATGTGACTTACTATAGTCCCAATAACATGATTTACCTGTATTTTTCTGTGTTTTGTGTTATTTCATATTATTACATACAATTATAGACAATATACAAACCTCACTTACAAATATGTTTTGAAATGCTTATTACAGAAAGCAGTGATCAATACATTGTATTCAACATGAGTTAATTTGAAAACAATACAAAAACAATATATATTTATTTACACTGATTCTAAATTTGATGCCTGAAAAAAGAAAGCAGAATTTTTCAAAAACAGAAGTCATTAGCCGCACAACCAGGCTCTCATTGTTATATTGTGGACTTCATAATGTGGCACACATTTTTAACTGGGGACAGGTCAGGACTGCAGGCAGGCCAGTCTAGCATCCACACTCTCTGATTACACGACCATGCAGCTGTAACATGCAGAACATGGCTTGGTGTTGTCATGTTATAAGCATGGACTTCCCTGAAAAAAACACTATTTAATATGTTCCTTCACAGGTGTGCAAGTTATCCATGCCATGCAATTGAATTTTACACTGGTAAAAATCCAGATGTTTGTTTTCTTCCTTGGCTCAGAGAACATGATGTCTATTGTTTCCAAAGACAATAAGAAATATTGACTTGTTAGACCACAATACACGTTTCCACTGTGCATCCCTTTCAGATAAACTAAAGCCCAGAGAAGTCAGTGGCGTTTCTGAACATTGTTGACATGGCTTCCACTGTTCACACTCTTAATGACCAGTGCTGGTCCTAACCTCCTTGGGACCCTAAGTTATCAGCGCCATCTGAGGGATCAAAGGTTATGGGCATTCATTTTCAGCCTTGCCTTAAAGGCACAGAGATTTATTCAGATTCCCTGAATCTTTTGATGACATGCACTAGAGGGTGAAATTTTAAAAACCCTTGTGGAAGAATGTTGTTTTTAAACAGATGGATTAAACAGTTAAACAATTAAACAGATTAAACAATTAAAATGGATTAAACAGATTTTTTTACACATTTCTGTGTGAACCTCAACCCTTCTTTGCTCATAAATAATTGGGCCTTTACTGGATGCTCCTTTTATACCCAAGCATGATTGCATCTTCTGTTTATGATGTATTATTTTTATTATTCTTATTTCTAAAATTTTACAACATTCCTATTACATTCATATCCTGTTTCGAATATGTTGAAGGCATCAATTTAAAAATGAGTATATATTTATAAAAACCAATGGAATCGTTCAAGTTAAACATTAAATATCTTGCCTTTTGCTCTGTTTTTGTTTCAAATGCAGGTCAAAATAAATTTATAAATCACTGCTTTCTGTTTTTATATGTATTTCACATACTGTGCCAACTTTACTGTGTTATCATCTTTACATGTGTCATACTCATCCTCATATCTCAGAAATAATTACTTTTTCAGAAGAGAGAAAATATTATCTTAAATAAGTAATGTTCATTATGAAATGTTCACATAATGTAAATCACAGTTGGAATGTTCAAATTATGCATAATAAATACATAAATACATAAATAAAAGTTGAAACAGTTAGAGGTTTTTAAAGCACTACATTTTGTGGTTCTATTTATGGGCAAGTAAAGATCTCATCAGTGATCTTTTAACAAAAAAAAAGGTAAATATTGCAAAGATGTCAGGGCAGATCAGACTTTAAGAGCAGCTGTGACTGACATTAACAAAGCCCTTCAAACGTTTTTCTTTTTCGGCCATTAAGCATTGGTGATGCTTATACAGCAGGCTGCAGACCTGAGCCGGGTCACGCTTTGGTAATGATGGAGCTTTAGAGGCCCAGCTAAGTCTCAGGCTTCTTAACCTGATTATCAGGCCCATGCACACACGCAGACAGAGAAATATTCATTAGGGACCCACTGAGAGAGCAGATAAAACAGCGGACAGCTGCAGCACGGAGTCTGCTCCACGACTACGTGCATGAAATGCAGACATTAGCATGTGAAAGAAGCAGCCTCCTCCAGCCCCTTCGGCCTTCGTTTTTCAGCTTCAGAGCGCTTGCTCACATGTAAGCTGATGGGGCTTCCTGTATGTAGCATTGTTAAAGGCCGTTCTGGCCAGTCCCTTCCTAATTACTGTAAATGATCTACTTTACTGTGACCTAGAAGCTTGAGGAGGTTACAATCCATGTGTTGTGTTGCAGATGGACTAAATGGTTAGCAGACGACGCTGACAGCAACACAACACTGATTAGCAACATAATCAACATTGCCAGTTAGGATATGAATAGATATTTCTATCATTTATACAGTATTACTTTGCAGAAACTGATTTGGACTTTTGGGTAATTTTCTTAAGCATGTCTTGGTCTAATCACATAAATTTATTGCTTTCCCTTTACTGAAACAGAGTCAAATACATAGACGGTCCATTTACCTTGAATGATCTTCCATTTAATGACCTTTAACACAAATGCACTTAATATCTGCTGATGCACATTAAAACCCCTCCTTGCCATCCATTTTGTTTGACACATTCCATTCCCCCATCACTTACCGAGCCCTTCCCAAAGGAGAAGTTAGTCCAAAGGGTCTCTCTTAACATACCTGCAAACTAGCTTATGTTGTTATGTTTCATAATTTGTTTTGCGTTCAGTGAATCTCAGTGACTGTAATGCTAAATGGATGCTTTTAGTGGGAGGTGGAGGTTTGTTTTGGCTGTTGCTGTTAAATTAATCACAGGGTTTGGTTTGTGTGGCTTCAATGGGCTTGGTGTGGCTGCTTAATCTGCGAGGCAGTATTCATTTGAAGCAGTGCGATGCTTGCATTTTCTGTCTGTCGCATCTGTAAATGTCATAAAACATAAATTATATCCGGCAGCAGCGAGAGGGCTCTTGACATTTCACGCCAGTTGGAGTTCCTGGCAGAAACCATGACACCGGCCCTATTTTCTGCTCCTTTAGCGTGTTACTGCAGCCCTGTGGCTTTCACTTGGCTTTTCTTCTGTGCTTGTATCGACGACTGGCAGACTAAAACGCAGGGAAGAAAGACCTTATCCAATCGATCTGCAGAATGCGCTTTCAGCTCTGCAGATGATATGGAAAGCTACAGAGGATTTGATGATTATGAATCCAATTATCTCTCATGACTACAGATGTGCTCTGTGTCTGAGTTTTAAGAAGAGCGGCAATATTAAATCTCCCTCCATTCTTCTAATTGGTTTCGCTGGTGATTCACTGGAAGTGTCTCTGTATTTAAAATCTTCTTATGATCTCCACACTCATGTTAGGCTAATTAATATCAAAATGTGTTATTTCATGTATTTTCTCTCTTCTAATTGATGGGTAGATGTTCAGGTTGGTGTTCTTCAGAAAAGAGCTACCATGTCTATCTAAACAGTGAATTCCATTGGCCTAATGCCAGCCACTAGATGAATGACTGTGAATCAATGGTAGAAGAGTCTGCTTCGTAGCTAGAAACAGACACCAGGAAGTTTGAGAGGTCAGCAGTGGGTCATTATGGATGTCATGAGCCGTACTGCTCTTACACAAAAAAGGACGTTAGTTCTAATTCAGTTAGTTACTCTATTTCTAAAACATTGTAATCTAACTAGCTATTGTCTGAGGCATATCACACAGCATGTAATGCTGACTTTTTAAACTGAAAAAAGTCGTTCACTACTACTAGTTTTACTAGTTTTGAATAGCATCGAAGCTGAGATGATGATAATGTTGATGATGATCTGAGACCAAATTACAGCTGTGATGTTATTCCCAGTAACATACTCCCTCTCATGTTCCACAGCATACATATGAACTTTTCTAAGTGTGACTGCTATTTTATACTTTTGTATATCAGACGCTGTAACTAAGTGTCAAACTGTTTATTCAGTGTACCTTTACCTTTCCAGCTTTCTAGCAATTTTGTAGTATTGTCTAGCTAGCTAACTTGTTTGTCTCTTATAGTTTGTTCAAAACTGACTAATTTCTACTTACAACCAGGGGTAGGGGTGTAGCTAAGTAGAGTGCTACTTTTTACTACAAATATTTGTAACTAGTACCTGTAGGCGCTACAGGTTTGTCAACTGTAGCTTTTACCTGTATGCCTACAAAATTTGTGTAGCTATAGTGATCATTTTCACTACAATTTCGCTACAGGCTCCAGGCAATCCTCACAAAATGTGTTGTTAACTGGGCTGCTGGAGATGTGCAAGCCACGGACAGTTTGTGCAAATGGTTATGTGCTGATTACCCCTTTCTAGTTGGCTTTGCTCAGGGTTTGGCAACTGAAATGTTAAGAAGAGCCTTTTTGTTCTTTCAACAAAAATGAAACCACCTGTGGAGCCACAATATTTTATATCCGTTTTACCATCTTCGCTGTAAGTATGTCTCAGTATGTGCTAATGTGCTGGTACAGGCTAAAAATATAAACGAAAAAACACAGACTTACTTTACTCTGCTTTAAGCTTTAGGCCCGCTTTTCTCGCACCTCAGTCAGGGAACTTCTCCACGAGTTTCTTGTAAAATGTCTCTGAATGTTCAACTTTTTATGAGGCCAGCTTCATTCTTTTTCATTCTCCAGCTTCTCTTTCGAATTGTCTGTTCCACCTTAAATGGTGCCTGAGGCACTAGATTGTAATGCTGTGCCATTTAAGGTGGAGCGGAATATTTGAAAGAGAA